>NC_000085.6:54987346-55109846 GCF_000001635.26 Mus musculus
AACATGCTTTCATCTCTAACAACAAAAATGACAGGAAGCAACCATCACTTTTCCTTAATATCTCTTAACATCAATGGACTCAATTCCCCAATAAAAAGACATAGAATAACAGACTGGATTCTCCAGAGAACCAAATAACTCTATTATAAAATGGGGGACAGAGCTAAACAAAGCATTCTCAACCAAGGAATACCAAATGGCTGAGAAGCACCTAAAGAAATGTTAAACATCCGTAGTCATCAGGGAAATGCAAATCAAAACAATGCTGAGATTTCACTTCACACCACTCAGAATGGCAAAGACCAAAAACTCAGGTGACAGCAGATGCTGG
This sequence comes from Mus musculus, assembly GCF_000001635.26. Classification (NCBI taxonomy): domain Eukaryota; kingdom Metazoa; phylum Chordata; class Mammalia; order Rodentia; family Muridae; genus Mus; species Mus musculus. The sequence goes on from NC_000085.6 coordinate 54,987,678, forward strand.
CAAGGATGTGGAGACAGAGGAACACTCCTCCATTGTTGGTGGGATTGCAAGCTAGTACAACCACTCTGGAAATTAGTTTGGCAATTCCTCAGAAAATTGGACATAGTACCATCTGAGGACCCAGCTATACCACTTCTGGCCATATGCTCAGAAAATGATATAACAAGGACACATGCTCCACTATGTTCATATCAGCCTTGTTTATAATAGTCAGAAGCTGAGAACAACGCAGATGTCCCTCAACAGAGGAATGGATACAGAAAATGTGGTACATTTACACAATGGGATGCCACTCAACTATTAACAATGACTTCACAAAAATCACAGGCAAATGGATGGATCTAGAAAATATCATCCTGAGTGAGGTAACTCAGTCACAAAAGGACATACATGGTATGTACTCACTGATAAGTGGATATTAGGCAAAGAGCATGGGATATCCATGATACAACTCAAGGACCACATGAAGCTCAAGAGGAAGGAAGACCAAAGAGTAGGTGCTTCAGTCCTACTTAGAAAGGGAAACAATATAATCAAGGGAAGTAGAGGGTGGGAAGGATTTTGAAGGAAGGGAGGGGAAAAGAGGGGCAGAATCAGGTATTAGAGGAGATGGAGGAGATGTGCAGAAGGTCAGGAAATTGAGCAGAGGTGTGTAGCAATGGGGGATGGGAAGCTGGCGGTAGCAACCAGAAAGTCCCAGATGCCAGAAAAGCAAGAGCCTCCCAGGACCCTATGAGCATGACATTAGTTGAAACACCCACAAAAGGGAGGGAGAAACTATTGAGACCATATCCAGAGGTTAGGCATAGCCCCCCAGTTGAGGCATGGGGCCACCTACCCATCTCCAAAATTTTAACCCAGAATTGCTCCTGTCTAAAAGAAATACAGGGACAAGAGTGGACAGAGACTGAAGGAGAGGCCATCCAGAGACTGCCCTACCTGGGGATCTATCCCATATGCAGACACTATTGTGGATGCCAAGAAGTGCTTGCTGACAGGAGCCCGATACAGCTGTCTCCTGAGAGGTCCTGCCAGATACTGACCAATACAGATAGGGATGCTCACAGCCAACCCTCAGACTAAGCACAGGGACCCCAGTGGAGGAGTTAGGGGAAGAACTGAAGGAGCTGAAGGGCCCTTATCTGGCATCAATGGGAGGGTAGGCCCTTGGTCCTGTGAAGGCTTGAAGCCCCAAATGTAGAAGAATGCTAGGGTGGTGAGGCAGGAGTGGATGGGTGGGTGAGCACATTTATAGAATCAGGGTAAAAGGGGTATGGGACAGGGGGGTTGCAGAGGGGAAACTGGGAAAGGGGATAACATTTGAAATGTAAACAAATAAAATATCCAATTTAAAAAAATACCCTGTACTTGAAAATGAATGCACAAACGTAAATCCTCCAAATGTCCAATAAGACAAGTATCATTACCACTTCACAGATAAAGTCACGAAGACCTTATGTCCCCAGAGTCTCCTGGGTAGCTAGAATAAAATCATATTTAGAATTCATACATGGCTATTCTTTCTGTTGCACACTACTACTAGACTTGTAAATTTACTACTTGTAAATTGTGGCTGTCTCCTGTTGTCACAGCACTATGTATTTAGTAGCAGATTATACAATAAGTAACCAGGAAGTCAGGCAACTTGGACAGGCAACATAACCGTTAAGAAGACACCAAATTTCCAAAATCTAGCTATCCATTTAGTAGCTATAGATACTGTCCCACGTACTCCTTTATCCATCAGAGAGAGGTAAGTCCCTTCCCTGAGTGGATCTTTCATTCTAGAAAGCAAGAAAAGAATCCATCTACAATTTTGATGAACCTATTAAGGAGAAGGTTTATAATGTTGTGTCTTCACAGCAGACTGTTAAAAGAACTATGCACTTAAAATCTAGCAATGTATAGAAAGCAGCCCTCTTACCCTAGTGGGTGATCCTTTGTTGCTCTTCTCATTAGCCATAAAGAAATTGAAGTGTTGAGATGTCAAGTAACTACCCTTGAATAGCACAGCTCTAAGAAACAAGGATAGTTTCTAACCATTTAGCCTACAGAGACTTTAGAAAGCACCATGCACAGCCTGGTCAGCTTGTCATCACTACCAATCGTCACCCTGACTACCCTTATCATTTGAATGTCAGAGACACTGCATCATTTTATGTATAGGAAGCCATAATCATGGAAAACGCTGTACTATACCCAACAACATACCATCCTTAGAACTTGCCAACATCAGGTGGTAGGTCAACAGCTCTCTATGGAAACTCAGTTGAATACTCATAGCTATTGTCTGTGAAGTAAACTAGCATTTCCCCAATTTGAAATACAGATGGACTAAGATTTAGGAAGTAGAGACAGTCAGTTCCCTTCTATCCTGTCACCCTACACACACACACACACACACACACACACACACACACACACACACACACACAGCTTTCTCTTCCTCTTCTCCGGGCTTCCTTTGTAATAGGCATGACCTCATGTGAAGTGGAAACTCACATGGTATTTTACTAAGGCAAGACCCATGGGAAGACACGTGATGTTTGGAGAGAGTATAAATAGGACTCCAAGGACAGTGACAGTGTGCTTACATAGCTAGCTCTGCAATTATTTTTTTTATCTTGCATCATCATCTTTGCTTCGTTGAGAGAGGCACAGCAGAGAACTTCTCCTGGCATCCTGCTGGTCCAGGTCCTACTGCTGACTCTGTGGATGCTGCTGACTCATGCTGATTCTGTGGCGGAGGTCTGGTGATTCTACTGGATTGTGCCACTGCTGCTGATTTGGTTTGGTATCCTGACACTACTAAATTGAACTGTTGGTATCCTGACAAAAAGAGATTGGAATTGCCTCAAGGAACTACTTCTAAACAGGTCCATATCCCCTTGTCCTATTTACCATCTTTTCTCCCCTATCTTTGGATGGTAGGCTAGAAGGGCGGTCAAAGCATTTAAGAACCCTTATTAAAAGTAGGTTTAAAAAGTCTAAGCCTACACTCATGAGTAAATTTTGTATGATGAAGCAACTGACAATGTGACTTCCACTTACTAAGTTAAAGGAGAGCTGCCCCTTTGCCTCTTTCTCTACCAAGGACTGAGATGCAGTCATGGGAGCAGCATCTCTAGTCACACACATGGAATAAGCACAGGCAGAAGACCAAGAAGGAGGGAGCCTACCCAAAAATGTTGTCAATCTCCTTGGACTCCAACTCCAGCACCAAGACCCTTATTTTATCACTCCACCAGAGACTGAAATACAAACATAGAACCTAATGTCTCTGTTCGTGCGCATGAAGTCAAGGCTAGTGGAGGACCAAAATGAAAGAGGCCTGACCCCAATGCTGCCAAAGCCTCAAATAAACCATTATTCTTGGACTCTGCAACCAGATTCTTACTTGAGGGACAATGAAAACATCTACCTTGCTTTGGTCACTGTAAGGGGAAGCTTTCCCCAGTGCACTTCTGTGTATTTCCAAAACTGTCTCCAAGGCCACAGGCATCTGTGATCAGTAGAGCTAGAATTCAAAATCCTATATTTATCTTGACTTTAAAACCTTTCTGTTTTACGGCTCCATTACATTACAGTCACAGCAACAGCAAGGTCAAAGTCAGTGTTATACATGACATCTAGGAGGGCAAGGGCAATCAGGGTTGCAGTACTTTGTCTGCCCTTCAGTGCTCAGCTGTGCCTTTCCTTCTACCCTGACTGCCTCACCCCTGCTTTTACCATCAGGCTGTCTTAGGGGAGGAGAATGTCCTAGCAAAGCTGTCCTAGCTAAAGTGGCCAGCACCTAGTCAAGGCTGCATGCCTCCAGGGGAGCTTGATTGAAAACTCTGCCTCAACAACAAAACCTTTCTTCAAGTACCAGCAATGTCTCAAACTTTAATTGAGAGCTCTCAGTGAATATGGAAGCTCAGAGCTTGAGTTTGACAAGTCCCTCTCTGTAACATGCCAGTGACATAAAATACTAATAATGAAAAATGTAAGGCCACTGTACACATGACACAAATACTGAAAACAGAAAGAAGGAAGACTGACATAGTGTGGTGACTGTGAATGATAGATACATGTGACATTACAGGAGCAAAGGGACACCCCAGCATTGGCATGGAGAATCTAACAGAACCAGCACCAGGGCAGCCCAGCTGGTAAAGTGCTAGCCGTGCAAGTTCATACCTCCAGAAGAGCACAGCAGCTGGGCATGGTGGTGGGCACCTGTAACCCCAGTGCTGGGGCTAGGGAGGAGGCAGGAGAGACAAGTGGATCCTGTAGACTCATTGGCCAGTCAGCCTTACCAAGTTTATGGGCTCCATGTTCAGTGACAGATCTTGTCTCAAAACCAAGGTAAAGACTGATTGAGGAAGGCATCTGCCATCAACCTCTGGCCTCTATATATGTATGCATACATGTGTACATACATACACACACATAAACATAATAACACACGTGTAGACATAAAATTACCTAAAATGATGTGGAGGATAATACTTTCATTTCAGCTAAACATTATCAAACATATTAAACATAAATGTAGGCTACAAGCTAAAATAAATGAAGAACATTTACACAATTACTTTCACAAGGACATGTGATGAGGTCTGATAGTTGTCTTAGGCTTTTATTGCTGTGAAGAGACACTACGACCAAGGCATTTCTTATAAAGGCTAATATTTAATTGAGGCTAGCTTATAGTTTCAGAGGTTAAGTCCATTATTATAACGGCATGAAGCATAGCAGCTTGCAGGCAAGACATGGTATTGGAGGAGCTGAGAGTTCTATATATGTCAGTTCTGCATCTACAGACTGGCAGTCCACCCTTGAGCATATGAGAGCTCAAAGCCTGTCCCTACATGGATACACTACCTCCAACACAGCCACACCTCCTAACAGTCCTACTCCCCATAGGCCAAGCATTCAAACCTATGAATCTATAGGGGCCAAACCTATTCAACCCACCACAGTTAAAAATGAGCTATTAAAAGGTTTATACAAAGCTTTATGTTTGTGTTTATTTCAGTAACTTTGTAATGAAAATAATTCAGCATTAGGAATCTTCAAGTTTGGGTAAGTCATACAATGGCAACTGGGAACAATCCCCTACCAAGGTGTGGGCTCATTCACAACACTGCATGGAGTTGTCTATATCAGATGTCCTACCATTACCCTGAGAACATCAGTACCCTATCCTCCAACATTAGGCAGATACACCGCCTAACTGTGCAGTAGAAGCACTGAAGTCCCTGCTGTCTGCCTCCCTTCCCGGAGTTTCTCTTATCTAAGTAATTGCACATGAGAATCAGCATCTTGTTACAGCCTCTCTTGTTCAGAATGAAATTGTTTCCTCTGGTAATTAACGTGTGGGACATAAAGGAAATTAGCTGGTGATTCCAAAGCCTTAATTTGCCACATTACATCAATCATCCTTCCAGAACACAAGCTTGAGTCTTTAGTTTGGAACTCAAGTTTGGCTGGTCCTTCGTTACTAAAACTGAATGGATTAGAAAAATGAAACATGGTCCTGCAAAAGCCACAGACCTATTTTAACAAAATCTGAGCCACAGACTGGGTTTGTTTCGGGCTCATAGAAATAAGAAATGGCAGGGTGAAATGCATAAGAGAATTTCCCTTGAATGTTGCCTACTTAACTCTGTGGCTCTAGTAGATCCCCACGCCCCTCCTCCTTCCCTCCCCACCCCTCTCTATATCAGCACCCCCACTCCTTCAGTAGGTGCTCCCCCCAAGCTGTTATTAACCATGAAATCTACTTGTTGTCCTGATTTTATTTCTGTTGCTGTGATAAAAAATCCTAAAATAGCAACACAGGGGAGGAAAGGGTTTATTTGGCTTACAATTCCAGGTTATAGTGCATAAACGCAGGAAAGTCACAGCAAAAGAGCTTAAGACAATTCACATCCACAGTCATAAACAGAGAAAAATAAATGGACTCACTGGGCCTGCTTATTACTCTTCTGCTCAACAAGCTTTCTTCATTCTTGTTCCCCTCCCTAGGGAATAGTTCTCTGCACAATTGACTATGTCATCCAATGTCAATTTACAATCATCCCTGCTCCCCCCGCCCCAAGTCATGCTCACAGGCCAACCAGATCTCAATATTCTATCACTATGCTCTCTTCTCGGGTGAGTCTAGACCATTGACACTTAAAATTAGTCATCACATCAGTAAGCTACCACAACTTTATCATCTTCTTCTGGTACCTGGTGCCAATTCTTCTAACACTGTTCATTAGTCTCGAAAGACTCTACAAGGTTCCCTTTCACTATCTGACACCCTTACATCCTTATCCTCCAGTGAAGAGTACATGTCAGGAAGGCCAGCTTGGTGGGTATGGCTCACCTAACTATACAATCATAACTGATGGCTATCACTTGTTGAATGTGTTAGCTTGATCCTCTTCCATCTTAGACGCAGCTGTTAAAAGCAGCACCTCATAACACAGTCTCTGTCTCCTTGTCTGTCCATATGAGACCCAAGAAATCAGTGTTGCTCCGACCCAGCCATTGGGCTTTGCATGAAGATTGCTTTAGAAGGCACTGATGAATCAGGAGTGCTGTGAGACACATGTATTATGCACTAAATATTTCTGTGGGCTGCATCTGGACTCTATCTGCCTTTGGTTGTTCACCCTATGGAGAACTGCATCCCCAAAGGTGTTTGTTTGTTACCTTGGAGTGTCATAACAAAGTTCCACAGATGAGAAGTTTTGAAAGACAGAAATGCATTCTCTTGTCATTATCGTGACCAAAATTCTAAATCTGAGGTGACACCATGGCCATTGTGTTTTCTGTAAAGATTCTGTGGGACAGTCTTTCTTTGCTTCTTTCAGCTTCTGGTGACTTCTAATAGCCCTTGGCTTGTGACAGTACAATGACAATCTTTGTCTTTGCCCCAAGGTCACCTTCCCTTAAGTCTTTGTATCTGCGAACTCTTGTGAAAATAACAATCACTACATCAGGGGACCACGCTTAACCAATGTGACTCCACCTTGATCTACCTACAAAGATATATGTTTAAGTGGCATCACACACAAACATACCAGGATTTAGGACTGGTACATTTTGGGGAACATTGAGGAAGATGTGACTGAACTCACTACTAATACTTTATTGTCAAAATCCTAGTTAACTGCAGTGTGCATGGAATTAGTAATGAAGTAGCATAGTTAGTGTTCCTAACACTGACACATAGAATACATTTTCTCATCCATGTGTGCTTAATGATCCCAGTTTCAAAATGCAATATGTCAAACAACTAGGAATATACAAAAGTGTTGGGAGCCGCGCCCACATTCGCCGTTACAAGATGGCGCTGACAGCTGTGTTCTAAGTGGTAAACAAATAATCTGCGCATGTGCCAAGGGTATCTTATGACTACTTGTGCTCTGCCTTCCCCGTGACGTCAACTCGGCCGATGGGCTGCAGCCAATCAGGGAGTGACACGTCCGAGGCGAAGGAGAATGCTCCTTAAGAGGGACGGGGTTTCGTTTTCTCTCTCTCTTGCTTCTTGCTCTCTTGCTTCCTGCACCCTGGCTCCTGAAGATGTAAGAAATAAAGCTTTGCCGCAGAAGATTCTGGTCTGTGGTGTTCTTCCTGGCCGGTCGTGAGAACGCGTCTAATAACAATTGGTGCCGAATTCCGGGACGAGAAAAAACTCGGGACTGGCGCAAGGAAGATCCCTCATTCCAGAACCAGAACTGCGGGTCGCGGTAATAAAGGTTCCCGTAAAGCAGACTGTTAAGAAGGATTCAACTGTATGAATTCAGAACTTTTCAGCTGGGGAACGAGAGTACCAGTGAGTACAGCTTTACGAGGTAAGCCTGGCCTTGAACTTTCTAAGGAAATTCAAGACAGTCTATCAGAAGTAAAGTGGAATATGTTTGGCCTTGAATTTTTTCTGGTGTTAGGAGCCCTTTTGTTCCTTTTCACATGTTATCAAGTGGTTAAGATAGGGAAAATTCTAGAGGAAATTCAGGACAAGCTATCAGAAGTAAAGCGGGGAGAGAGAGTAGGAGCAAAGAGAAAATATGGTACACAAAATAAGCGTACAGGCCTTTCCAAGGGTCTTGAACCCGAGGAAAAGTTAAGGTTAGGTAGGAATACCTGGAGAGAGATTAGAAGAAAAAGAGGAAAAAGGGAAAAGAAGAAAGATCAATTAGCGGAGGTCTCTAGGAAAAGGAGCCTGTGCTCATCGCTGGATGGGCTCGGGAAGCCAGCTCTTAGTAGCTCTGAAGCAGGTGAAGAATCCTCCTCTGAGGAAACAGACTGGGAGGAAGAAGCAGCCCATTACCAGCCAGCTAATTGGTCAAGAAAAAAGCCAAAAGCGGCTGGCGAAGGCCAGTTTGCTGATTGGCCTCAGGGCAGTCGGCTTCAAGGTCCGCCCTATGCGGAGTCCCCGCCCTGCGTAGTGCGTCAGCAATGCGCAGAGAGGCAGTGCGCAGAGAGGCAGTGCGCAGACTCATTCATTCCCAGAGAGGAACAAAGGAAAATACAACAGGCATTTCCGGTCTTTGAAGGAGCCGAGGGTGGGCGTGTCCACGCTCCGGTAGAATACTTACAAATTAAGGAAATTGCCGAGTCGGTTCGTAAATACGGAACCAATGCTAATTTTACCTTGGTGCAGTTAGACAGGCTCGCTGGCATGGCACTAACTCCTGCTGACTGGCAAACGGTTGTAAAAGCCGCTCTCCCTAGTATGGGCAAATATATGGAATGGAGAGCGCTTTGGCACGAAGCTGCACAAGCGCAGGCCCGAGCAAACGCAGCTGCTTTGACTCCAGAGCAGAGAGATTGGACTTTTGACTTGTTAACGGGTCAGGGAGCTTATTCTGCTGATCAGACAAACTACCATTGGGGAGCTTATGCCCAGATTTCTTCCACGGCTATTAGGGCCTGGAAGGCGCTCTCTCGAGCAGGTGAAACCACTGGTCAGTTAACAAAGATAATCCAGGGACCTCAGGAATCCTTCTCAGATTTTGTGGCCAGAATGACAGAGGCAGCAGAGCGTATTTTTGGAGAGTCAGAGCAAGCTGCGCCTCTAATAGAACAGCTAATCTATGAGCAAGCCACAAAGGAGTGCCGAGCGGCCATAGCCCCAAGAAAGAACAAAGGCTTACAAGACTGGCTCAGGGTCTGTCGAGAGCTTGGGGGACCTCTCACCAATGCAGGCTTAGCGGCCGCCATCCTCCAATCTCAGAACCGCTCCATGAGCAGAAATGATCAGAGGACATGTTTTAATTGCGGAAAGCCTGGGCATTTTAAGAAAGATTGCAGAGCTCCAGATAAACAGGGAGGGACTCTCACTCTTTGCTCTAAGTGTGGCAAGGGTTATCATAGAGCTGACCAGTGTCGCTCTGTGAGGGATATAAAGGGCAGAGTCCTTCCCCCACCTGATAGTCAATCAACTGATGTGCCAAAAAACGGGTCATCGGGCCCTCGGTCCCAGGGCCCTCAAAGATATGGGAACCGGTTTGTCAGGACCCAGGAAGCAGTCAGAGAGGCGACCCAGGAAGACCCACAAGGGTGGACCTGCGTGCCGCCTCCGACTTCCTACTAATGCCTCAAATGAGTATTCAGCCGGTGCCGGTGGAGCCTATACCATCCTTGCCCCCGGGAACCATGGGCCTTATTCTCGGCCGAGGTTCACTCACCTTGCAGGGCTTAGTAGTCCACCCTGGAGTTATGGATTGTCAACATTCCCCTGAAATACAGGTCCTGTGCTCAAGCCCTAAGGGCGTTTTTTCTATTAGTAAAGGAGATAGGATAGCTCAGCTGCTGCTCCTCCCTGATAATACCAGGGAGAAATCTGCAGGACCTGAGATAAAGAAAATGGGCTCCTCAGGAAATGATTCTGCCTATTTGGTTGTATCTTTAAATGATAGACCTAAGCTCCGCCTTAAGATCAACGGAAAAGAGTTTGAAGGCATCCTTGATACCGGAGCAGATAAAAGTATAATCTCTACACATTGGTGGCCCAAAGCATGGCCCACCACAGAGTCATCTCATTCATTACAGGGCCTAGGATATCAATCATGTCCCACTATAAGCTCCATTGCCTTGACGTGGGAATCCTCTGAAGGGCAGCAAGGGAAATTCATACCTTATGTGCTCCCACTCCCGGTTAACCTCTGGGGAAGGGATATTATGCAGCATTTGGGCCTTATTTTGTCCAATGAAAACGCCCCATCAGGAGGGTATTCAGCTAAAGCAAAAAATATCATGGCAAAGATGGGTTATAAAGAAGGAAAAGGGTTAGGACATCAAGAACAGGGAAGGATAGAGCCCATCTTACCTAATGGAAACCAAGACAGACAGGGTCTGGGTTTTCCTTAGCGGCCATTGGGGCAGCACGACCCATACCATGGAAAACAGGGGACCCAGTGTGGGTTCCTCAATGGCACCTATCCTCTGAAAAACTAGAAGCTGTGATTCAACTGGTAGAGGAACAATTAAAATTAGGCCATATTGAACCCTCTACCTCACCTTGGAATACTCCAATTTTTGTAATTAAGAAAAAGTCAGGAAAGTGGAGACTGCTCCATGACCTCAGAGCCATTAATGAGCAAATGAACTTATTTGGCCCAGTACAGAGGGGTCTCCCTGTACTTTCCGCCTTACCACGTGGCTGGAATTTAATTATTATAGATATTAAAGATTGTTTCTTTTCTATACCTTTGTGTCCAAGGGATAGGCCCAGATTTGCCTTTACCATCCCCTCTATTAATCACATGGAACCTGATAAGAGGTATCAATGGAAGGTCTTACCACAGGGAATGTCCAATAGTCCTACAATGTGCCAACTTTATGTGCAAGAAGCTCTTTTGCCAGTGAGGGAACAATTCCCCTCTTTAATTTTGCTCCTTTACATGGATGACATCCTCCTGTGCCATAAAGACCTTACCATGCTACAAAAGGCATATCCTTTTCTACTTAAAACTTTAAGTCAGTGGGGTTTACAGATAGCCACAGAAAAGGTCCAAATTTCTGATACAGGACAATTCTTGGGCTCTGTGGTGTCCCCAGATAAGATTGTGCCCCAAAAGGTAGAGATAAGAAGAGATCACCTCCATACCTTAAATGATTTTCAAAAGCTGTTGGGAGATATTAATTGGCTCAGACCTTTTTTAAAGATTCCTTCCGCTGAGTTAAGGCCTTTGTTTAGTATTTTAGAAGGAGATCCTCATATCTCCTCCCCTAGGACTCTTACTCTAGCTGCTAACCAGGCCTTACAAAAAGTGGAAAAGGCCTTACAGAATGCACAATTACAACGTATTGAGGATTCGCAGCCTTTCAGTTTGTGTGTCTTTAAGACAGCACAATTGCCAACTGCAGTTTTGTGGCAGAATGGGCCATTGTTGTGGATCCATCCAAACGTATCCCCAGCTAAAATAATAGATTGGTATCCTGATGCAATTGCACAGCTTGCCCTTAAAGGTCTAAAAGCAGCAATCACCCACTTTGGGCAAAGTCCATATCTTTTAATTGTACCTTATACCACTGCACAGGTTCAAACCTTGGCAGCCACATCTAATGATTGGGCAGTTTTAGTTACCTCCTTTTCAGGAAAAATAGATAACCATTATCCAAAACATCCAATCTTACAGTTTGCCCAAAATCAATCTGTTGTGTTTCCACAAATAACAGTAAGAAACCCACTTAAAAATGGGATTGTGGTATATACTGATGGATCAAAAACTGGCATAGGTGCCTATGTGGCTAATGGTAAAGTGGTATCCAAACAATATAATGAAAATTCACCTCAAGTGGTAGAATGTTTAGTGGTTTTAGAAGTTTTAAAAACCTTTTTAGAACCCCTTAATATTGTGTCAGATTCCTGTTATGTGGTTAATGCAGTAAATCTTTTAGAAGTGGCTGGAGTGATTAAGCCTTCCAGTAGAGTTGCCAATATTTTTCAGCAGATACAATTAGTTTTGTTATCTAGAAGATCTCCTGTTTATATTACTCATGTTAGAGCCCATTCAGGCCTACCTGGCCCCATGGCTCTGGGAAATGATTTGGCAGATAAGGCCACTAAAGTGGTGGCTGCTGCCCTATCATCCCCGGTAGAGGCTGCAAGAAATTTTCATAACAATTTTCATGTGACGGCTGAAACATTATGCAGTCGTTTCTCCTTGACAAGAAAAGAAGCCCGTGACATTGTTACTCAATGTCAAAGCTGCTGTGAGTTCTTGCCAGTTCCTCATGTGGGAATTAACCCACGTGGTATTCGACCTCTACAGGTCTGGCAAATGGATGTTACACATGTTTCTTCCTTTGGAAAACTTCAATATCTCCATGTGTCCATTGACACATGTTCTGGCATCATGTTTGCTTCTCCGTTAACCGGAGAAAAAGCCTCACATGTGATTCAACATTGTCTTGAGGCATGGAGTGCTTGGGGGAAACCCAGACTCCTTAAGACTGATAATGGACCAGCTTATACGTCTCAAAAATTCCAACAGTTCTGCCGTCAGATGGACGTAACCCACCTGACTGGACTTCCATACAACCCTCAAGGACAGGGTATTGTTGAGCGTGCGCATCGCACCCTCAAAACCTATCTTATAAAACAGAAGAGGGGAATTGCAGCCTCGGTGACTACAGTCATAGATAAACAGGCCTCAGCTAATGTCAAGATACAGAGAGGTCTCATGCTGGTTAATCAACTCATAGATCTTGTCCAGATACAACTAGATGTATTATGACAAATAACTCAGCTGGGATGTAAACAAAAGTTTCCGGGATTGTGTGTTACTTCCATTCAGTATGTTAAATTTACTAGGGCAGCTAATTTGTCAAAAAGTCTTTTTCAGTATATGTTACAGAATTGGACGGCTGAATTTGAACAGATCCTTCGGGAATTGAGACTTCAGGTCAACTCCACGCGCTTGGACCTGTCCCTGACCAAAGGATTACCCAATTGGATCTCCTCAGCATTTTCTTTCTTTAAAAAATGGGTGGGATTAATATTATTTGGAGATACACTTTGCTGTGGATTAGTGTTGCTTCTTTGATTGGTCTGTAAGCTTAAGGCCCAAACTAGGAGAGACAAGGTGGTTATTGCCCAGGCGCTTGCAGGACTAGAACATGGAGCTCCCCCTGATATATGATATATCTATGCTTAGGCAATAGGTCGCTGGCCACTCAGCTCTTATATCCCATGAGGCTAGACTCATTGCACGGGATAGAGTGAGTGTGCTTCAGCAGCCCGAGAGAGTTGCACGGCTAAGCACTGCAATGGAAAGGCTCTGCGGCATATATGAGCCTATTCTAGGGAGACATGTCATCTTTCATGAAGGTTCAGTGTCCTAGTTCCCTTCCCCCAGGCAAAACGACACGGGAGCAGGTCAGGGTTGCTCTGGGTAAAAGCCTGTGAGCCTAAGAGCTAATCCTGTACATGGCTCCTTTACCTACACACTGGGGATTTGACCTCTATCTCCACTCTCATTAATATGGGTGGCCTATTTGCTCTTATTAAAAGGATAGGGGGAGATGTTGGGAGCCGCGCCCACATTCGCCGTTACAAGATGGCGCTGACAGCTGTGTTCTAAGTGGTAAACAAATAATCTGCGCATGTGCCAAGGGTATCTTATGACTACTTGTGCTCTGCCTTCCCCGTGACGTCAACTCGGCCGATGGGCTGCAGCCAATCAGGGAGTGACACGTCCGAGGCGAAGGAGAATGCTCCTTAAGAGGGACGGGGTTTCGTTTTCTCTCTCTCTTGCTTCTTGCTCTCTTGCTTCCTGCACCCTGGCTCCTGAAGATGTAAGAAATAAAGCTTTGCCGCAGAAGATTCTGGTCTGTGGTGTTCTTCCTGGCCGGTCGTGAGAACGCGTCTAATAACACAAAAGAATGTTTAACAAGGCATCAAATATTAGTAAAAGACTGGAGAAAATTATTGATATCATAGGTTGATTGTATTACTGTGGTATAATAGGATATTTGTTGAAATTTGATCTGGGTCTTCCTCCTAGCCCCATGCTCCGAGAAATAAGACTCATTCTCAAAATATATTTACAAATACCTTGACCATATAGCTAGGCTCTTCTCTGACTAGATCCTAACTTAATATGATCCATTTATTCTGATCTATATTGTTCCATATGGCTGGTTACCTGTGCTCAGGTACCAGGTGTCCATTTCATCACATCTTCTCTAAGTGAATCTCCCACCTGTCACTCTCCCAGAATCCTTTCTGCCTCCTGGATTTTCCACGTCCTATTTTCTGCCTAGGTCATAGGTCATGGGCTTTTTAATTGACAGGTGCCACATCTATACAGACACAAGATATTCTCTCTACAAATACTAGACAATAAAATTATGTGGTAAAATGCATTTACCATGAATATATATGTTCATGAAACATTGCTACTAAAACATATGCATGTACATAACTAAATATATTAAAATATACATATATATAACTAGATATTTCTACACATGTCTAAGCACGCACACATCTTTAGTATATATCCAATAATGACCAATTTAAATATAGGCTTCCAAATATCTTAAATAAAGTTTCATACACTTATTTCTTCATTATAAAGCAATATATGTATTTTAATAAATAAATGAGCAAAATATTTGAATATTTTTTATTATGGTTTTTGCCAGAACAGAGAAATGCTAGTATTACAGCATGGATTTGCACAGAAAAAGACAAAAAGACTTGGAAAATGCACACACACTAAACTAGAAAAATAATTTATCCACCGGTACAGGAAAACAAAAAATTAGCCATGACATCACTCCAAACAGTCAATGGTATTCAAGGATGGAGGGATTGCATTATTGAAATAAAAGCATGATTTTGAAAAAGAAGCATAATGTTGATATGGAAACAAATGTAGGTTTATAATGAAGTAAAATCTTTTCTTATGGGAAAACTTTTATTCATTAAAAAAGAAAAATTGATATCCTCCAGATGCATCCATTTGCCTAAGAATTTCATGAATTCATTATTTTTAATAGCTGAGTAGTACTCCATTGTGTAAATGTACCACGTTTTCTGTATCCATTCCTCTGTTGAGGGGCATCTGGGTACTTTCCAGCTTCTGGTTATTATAAATAAGACTGCTATGAACATAGTGGAACATGTGATCCTGAGTGAGGTAGCCCAATCACAAAAGTACATACATGATATGCCCTCCTGATAAGCGTATTAGCCCAGAAACTTAGAATATCTAAGATACAATTTGCTAAACACATGAAACTCAAGAAGAAGGAAGACCAAAGTGTGGATACTTTGCTCCTTCTTAGAATGGGCAACAAAATACCCATGGAAGGAGTTACAGAGAGAAAGTTCAGAGTTGAGACAGAAGGAAAGACCATCCAGAGACTGTCCCACCCAGGGATCCATCCCATATACAACCACCAAACCCAGACACTATTGCATATGACAGAAAGATTTTGCTGACAGGACCCTGACATAGCTGTCTCTTGTGAGGCCATGCCAATGCCTGGAAAATACAGAAGTGGATTCTCACAATCATCTATTGGATGGAACACAGGGCCCCTAATAAAGGAGCTAGAGAAAGTACCCAAGGAGCTAAAGGGGTCTGCAACCCTATAGGAGGAACAACAATATGAACTAACCAGTATCCCCCAGAGCTGTGTCTCTAGTTGCATATGTAGCAGAGGATGACCTAGTCAGCCATCAATGGGAGGAGAGGCCCTTGGTATTGTGAAGATCATATGCCCCAGTACAGGTGAATGCCAGGGCCAGCAAGCGGGAATGGGTGAGTTGGGGAGCAGGGCAGGGGGAAGGTATAGTGGGCTTTGGGGATAGCATTTGAAATGTAAATGAAGAAAATATTTAATAAAAATGCCTTTAAAAAGAAAGATTGAAAAGAATAATATACTGATATGGGTAGGAAGCTTCTAAGTATTTTATATTTTCTTCTGTGGGTTTGTTTGTGTTAGCTGATTTCTTTCCTGAAATGAATCAGAACTCTATTTATAGAGGAAATAATAAAGTAATAATTCTATCAAAAAACTAAAATGAGCTACCCATCCTCTCTTGACACTACCTGCTTGCAGAGAGCAAGGCCAGCGTCTACATGGAGAGGTTCATGGGCAGGACTCATGAGGATTACTCTAGCTCTGACCATTTCTAGACAAGGCTTTGACACCCACTGGTCTCAGGGCTTTGGGGACCTGAGTGTGCTGCAGTGGTCCCAGAGGTTTCGTTCCCATCAGCCTGGCCCATAGAATCTATCAGCCTGGGGAAGAAACTCCCATATAGCAGACCAGCACTGCATCTGGGCCACTCCCTAGGAAGGAAACATATGTTGTTGACTGTGTATTGGGTGTCCTATTACTTTCTCATAAAATCCTCTCATGCTAGAGGTGACCTCATCTCATGGTCATATGGGGAATTAAAGATCATTAAGAAAAGCAAGACACATGCACAATCAATCAGGGACAAGATTCCATACGCAGCCACCTCTGACTGCAGAACTGGACTCCTCTGCTGTATCCAGAGAGGATGGGGGAGATTTTACCCTATCTCCCTTCCCACACAATTCCCTCTTGAAGTTTCTCTGCTAATTCTAAAAAGCATCTGGCCTTTCCTTTCATCCTAAGGTTTTCTGTTCTACTTTGTTCTGTGAGCAATGGCAACTTCAGGAAGAAATGGTTTGCTTCGCCTCACACTTGGAAGTGACCACCCATTACTGGGGGATGTCAGGGTGGGACCTCAAGGGGGAACATAGGCTGAAACCAAGGAGGAAAGCTTCTCACCAGCTCTCTCAGCTAGCTTTATTAGCCCTGGCACACCTGCTAGGGAATGACATTGCCCACAGTGGGCTGGGCTCTCTTACACCTACTAGCAATCAAGATGATAGCTCACAGACATGGCCACAGGCCAGTCTAATCAAGGCAATTCTTCAGTTGTGGCTCTTTATTCCGAGGTGATTCAGGCTGTGTCATGTTGACAGTTAAAAACTAACCATAATATGTTCTTTCAGGGAATGTGGCTTTTAGCAAAGTCTTTCTGTGTATTGAGGCAGCTTTGAATCCCCACCTTGCTGGTTTTCAATTAATGATTCCTCTTCAAGACAGGACAACAGTAAAAGTCACTCATCTCCAGGGTTCAAGCTTAAAGGCCTAATAATGCAGGACAGGTAATCGCCACTGGGAGATTTCTGTACAAAGATGACAAATTAGCTTCTGTTTAATTTCCAAATCCCTTTCTATTTCCATTTATTATTTTTTCTTTGCATTCTCCCATCTCCAAAGTTGGCCTCCCACCCATTTAATTGCTTTTTCTAACTCATCTTTTTAATCTGCCCTAAAACTGTCCACTGAAGGCAGCAACCAATAATTGCACTCTCTACCTTGCACGCCAGATTGCCATTTAAAATAAGCCTCTGATCAGACAGAATGCTCCGAACATTATAACTAATCTACAGCTGATGGAGTGTCTGAGACTGGGATGTTCTCACTTCTACATGCTCTTTTATTAATAGGATCCCCCATTCCAGGCCAAATAAATAAAATTCTAAATCACGCTGAGGAAAGAGCAGCATTGAGAACTCTGAGTCTATGGAAAGGGACACACTCCGGCTGCCCCAGGATGTCAGTCTGCCCAGGATGCTGGCCTATGGATTTTCTCCATGTGTTTCAGAAGGAACCAGTTTGCAGGGAGAGAAACCCAGAGGGTGTTTCTTCCCCTTGGTGGGAAAACAAAGGCAATGATTTTTTTTTCTAACTTAACACATTGTGAGAATTAAAAAAGGAAAAGAAAAAAAATCAATAACAAGCCTGAGAAACTATTCTTGTTTAAACAGAAAGCAAGACTTTTGCTCTAACCTTCTTAAATAATTTTTTCCAGCTGATGGTAAAAGAAAAACATACTTCAGAGACAGAGGCAGGAAGAAGAGACATGGCTGGGGAAGCAATCTATATTTAAAGGCACAGAAAGTGAGTGCAAGCCCAGGGGTGTGCCCACATTGATAGTACTCCCATTACCCTCCCTAGGAAATCTGTGGCTCTTAACCTTCCTTTCTGCTACACCAGGAAGCTAACCACTTCTTCTTTGGACAGATTCCCTCTCTCTGGTGTGCACTGGAATCAGCTGGCTCCTGAGGGCTCACTGTTTTATTTTGCTTTGGTTCTTTAGTTATGGGAGTTGGTAGACATCACATCAGTAGCTTAACATACGTTATAGTAGGAATCCTTACACCACAGAATTAGAGACAATGCTGAGAATCACACCTCCTTCCCTGGGAGGAAGCTGCTGTTCATCTTCCCAGGAGTTCACTTCTCTCTCGGACTTCTTGGGGCTTTCCATTGGTCGCTGTGTGGAAAGCATTGGAATAGAACATCTGTTACTATATCTTTTTACTATTTTATTGGGTTCTTATACCTCTATCTCCCTCCAACCCTCAAACACTAGGTAGGAAAAAAAGGTTAAAGGGAGGAAAAAGTATAGACCTCTATAGACTACTTCCTTCTGATTAGGGGCATTGAGTTCCTTGGGGCAAGTCCAAACTTCATCATTAGACTATCCAATAGTCCAGCAAACTAGCAATTTAGCAATAGCAAACACAACAGCAAATACAGCAGCAGGGAACCAGGAGGGTCCAGCAGGGGTCAGCAGGGGTCAGCATCAATGGGCAGGGCAGACAGCATGGGAGGCAGAAGCCACCACAGGCCCCTCTGGGCTCTCTCATTCATAACCCCTCCACAGTCCCCAGAATTAAACTATCTGCAGCTGGCAAAAATCACACCCCTGCTAGTGCATGAGGCAAATCATAATCACCTGCTGGGAAGCAGCCTCTTACACCACAGCTGAGATTAAAACAAAAACATTCTTGTCACATAACTGGGTTTTTTAAGAAATCAAAATTCTCACTACAGACATCCACAGTGAATGAAGAAAAGCAAACACCATCTTCCCGAACCTTCTGCTCAGTGAGACATGGGGCTACACAAACAACAGAGCAGTGTATAATGCTTTCTGGAGCGGGTGGGATAAACTCAACCACCTGAATCCCGATGGGTTCACTCTCTTTTTACTCCTCTGCCTAGACCTGAAACATAAAGCATTGAGTCCCAGTGGAGGCAGCATGCTCGAAGACCCAGAAATATCATTGACCTCCCCCTTGAGCCAAGTTCTCCCAGGCCTCATGTCCCAGAGGTGTGTTTGCCTGCTGCCTTCCACAGCAGGCCTTGACCTCTAGGACCTCCTGCCAGATGTGTCAGTCCCAACACCACTTTACAGCAGAGCAGCCACTCCCAAGGAAGCTGCAGGGCACAGTCTTTCCTCTCTACCACTGATTACCCAGTGCCTAGTAGAGTGTGGTGTGTACAGTAAGTGTACAAAAATGCTAAATGGATTCAATAAACCAATCATGGCCAATCTCTTCATTGACATTGTTAGAGTCATCAGAGGCTCATGGCTACAGTAGGTAATTTAAGGAATTTGGGACATGACATCAAGAAACTTGATTGCTGCTGGAGAGATCTGAAGAGATGAGTTCACAGTTTAAAGTACTAGCTGCTCTCACAGGAGACCTACATGGCAGCTCACAACCATCTGTGAATGCAGTTCCAGGGGATCTGATGGCTTCTTCTGCCCTCTATGGGTGCCAGCCATGAATATGGAACACACACACATACACACATATATGCAGGCAAACACTCAGACACATGAAATAAAATAAATAAAGCTCAAGAAGATGAACTAAACTTGGATTCTAGGCCACTCTTGGCAATCAATCTGCTTTAAAAGTCTTGGGTTTCCATCTCTCCATCAAGAAAATAGCAACTGGGTTCCAGCATCCTCACACCAGATTTGCCACGTAGGAGCAGACCTTGGCCAGTTTTTTAACCTTTGATGTAAAGTGTCCCCATCTCTACAGGAAGCTAAGACACTTTATGAGGCGAGGGTCAAAATATATGTAAGTGCTTTGGCACCAAATGGATGGATGCTCGATAAATGCCAGTTCGCATCCTTTTTCTTTTCCAGTGGGATAGGTCCTGACTGCTCTGAAGACTCAGATATTTCCCATTTCTTCACAGTGAAAGCTGGACAGGTGCTGGAGTCCAGAGACCTCCTCAGAAGGTGGCTCAGGGCAAGCTGGAATAGAAACCACTACTCCTGCTTCACTTCAGGCAAGCGGCACACCTAAAGAAATGTGAGGACCTTCCTCTACACTTAAAGACAAAGAGTCAAACTGGATCCAGCTGGCAGCTTGTATCTGTGAGGATGCCTTCACTCCAGTAAGGGAAAGCCCAGCAGAGTACAGGCACAGTCGCGAGGACACGGAGCGATGGACCAATGCAGAGGTCACTGTCTTGAAGATAGTGCCACTAAGACCTGGATTCTTTGTCTCTTTATAAGCTTTTTTGTTAGTGCTGATTTCACTGTAGCTATCTGTCCATGTATCCTATATAGATGCTATAACATATAGATGCTATGCATCAATATAAGGAAACATACCACTTCTGTCTGCATCTCTATTAAAGAATAAAAAAGAAACCTACCCAATGGTCTCCTCATAAAATTTCCCTTAGGTCACACGGAGCAAGAAAAGATGAGGTGCACACAGTGAAGCCAGTAGCTGTGGAGAGAAGGGGCCATTCCAGGCTTAGTGACCAGGTCACTTAGGGGAAGATGGGAGAAAAGCAGAGCTCCGCCAACATGGAACAAGAGTAGTGGGTGTGAGGTATGTTGTGACAATTTATCTTATTAAACATGAACTCCTTTTGTTGCTAACAGAGACTCTGGTGTGCTTATATGAAGACTTATTGAAAATTTACTTTTGTGCAAATAGTCACATAGGGTAGAGTACATATACAAGAAATTAAAGGAAGGGGAAGTTATCTTATGTACAGGCAGACCTCCCTCTCAAAGTGATATCCACACAATATTATCCCCTATTCACTCACAGCTGCAGCACAAAAGATCTAATTGTGAGATCAGCTGACCTGACAATCTTATTACTAACAAAGGCAGAGGTAAAGACAGTGTGTGTTGAATACCTACTATGTGCTAGACAGTATGCTAAAACAGTTTTGTAGACCTGAGTGTTACAATAACTCTACAAGACAGATTACCCTTCTTTTTTCTTTCTGTTTTTTGTTTTTGTATGTACATAATATGTGCACATGTTTTGTGTATGTGAATGTAGCACATGCATAGAGAATGGAGGACAATCTTGGAGGTCAGGTTCTTGCCTTCCACCTCATTTGAGACAGACCCTCTTTATTGTTTGCAAATTCGGTACACATACCAGGTTATCTGGCTCACACAACGGGTTTCCACACCCACCTAAAAAGATAAGGAAACCAGGCCACACAGGAGGGGAGGGAAGCAGCTAGTGGTTGTCAGAAATTAATCTTTAACTCAGTTTTCGCTGACTTTCAACATCATTGTCTTCTTTAGTGTCCTATTGCTGGGAAGAGATACCATGAGCAAAGAAATTCTTACAAAAGAAAGCACTTAACTGGGCGATGGCTCATAGTTCAAAGGCTTGGTCCATTATCATCATGGCAGGGAACATGTCAGCACATAGGCAGACATAGTTCTGGAGAAGTAGTTGAGAGTTCTGCATCCTGATCCACAGGCGGCTGGGAGTGAGAAAGAGACACTGTGCCTGATGCAGGCTCTTGAAACCTCAAACCCAACCAACCTTGACATACTTCCTCCGTCAGCATAATCCTTCTAATCCTTTTGAATTCTACTTGATGACTGAGCATTCAAATCACAAGCCTGTGAGGGGCATTCTCATTGAAACCACAACAGTCTTAATGTTTCTACTCTTCCAGGACCCTTATGACGACCTGGTAATGGTGAAGACAGTTGTTTTAGGATGGCACAGTGTCAAGGGGAAAGACATTTGCTCACATTCAGAATCCCACTAGCACCCACCTACTTTTGTAGTAGGGAACAGGGTTTTGGGATCCTCATTTTGTTTCGGGCTGTCTCTCTGGCTGCTGTTAAGAGTTTTCGTTTATCCGCAGCATTTCTGACATATTATTCTGTCTTGCTAATGATAGGAAACTCGCTGCTGCGTGGTTCCATAAAGCATTATCTCATTATCTCCTTTTGCCTTTCATTGTAAAGTGCTTTGTAGCACAGAAAGTGGGGTACGGAAAAATTAATTCCATTAAATTAATGGAGCGTGTCGTGACTGCTCGGTTATGACTCGGATGCGTTTGTGGGAGGGCCTGTCTATGCATCAAAGCTTGTCATTTATTTTGCCATTTTTCCTCCTACATGCGCCCACCAGCTATCGTAGCAAGGAAGAAATAACTCTACATTGCAAGCTCGTCAGAAATAGTGTTGCCACCAGCAACCTGGAAAACCCCAAATGCAGAATACCATTTTATATGGCCAGTGCACAGACTTCGAGAATACTCTAGCTTTCTCTGCCATCATTCTACAATGTAGAAATTCCATGTTGAACACATCAAGCTGTGGTTCAAAAATCTCATGAGATGGGCAGCTCTCTTCTAGTCTTTTGATTTACACAAATAAATGCTTCTAGTTTTGTTAGCACTTCCAAGGGTTTTTTGTTTTGTTTTGTTTTCCCACACACAAAACCTATTCCTGCTACAAGGACTTCTCAAATTCCACATTTTACACGACTTCTCATTGATTCGAGCTCAGATAATTCTGCCCCTGGGTGCATTTATGCATCACTTACTAATGCTCATTGAGCAGTGGGAAACGCAGCGCTCTGGTGTAGACCTTAGAAAGTCCATGAGCAGAAAGGCGGTGGAGGCAGAGAGACAGCTCAGCTGGTGGAGTAGTCATTTCACAAGCATGAGGACCTGAGTTTGATTCCTAAATTCTGTTTTAAAAAGCCAAGTGTGCAGCTCATGCCTGCAATGGCAGCCCTGGGGATTTGGAGACAGAAGTATCTCTGGGAGCTATTGGGCTGCCAGGCTAGACACATCAGTGTGCTCCAGGTTCAAGTGAAAGACTTTAACTCAAAAAGGGAGGTGGAGAGTAAATGAAAAAGACACCTAACATTGAGCTCTGGCCTCTACGCTTATGTGCTAATACGTGCACACACATACACACAAACAAGTATAAAATAAAATAAAATAAAATAAAATAAAATAAAATAAAATAAAATAAAATAAAGGCAGTGGCTCCTCTCCTCTAGGAGCAGGTTCGCCTTTACCACACAAGTTTACCATACAACTAATGGCCCTCTCAGAAGAGTCTGTCCTGAGGAGAAAGGTGCTGCTGCTCAATGAATTTAACAAACTAGAGATTTGTAGCTTCCTCTTAGCTTCTGTGAATAAAAACAACAATCTCCTATCATCAGGCATTGCTAGTATGCCCATGAGGCTGTCCTGGAGAGCTGCACTCCATTGTCGTCTTTCCCTTAGAAGACCTACTCCCACCCCTACCCCCATTTCCACCCCCACCCTACTGTCATACCTACCCCCACCCAAATCCCTCCCCCACCACTACCCTCACTCCCACACCCATCCCCACCCCTCCCCACCTCCCAATGGCACAGGTGCTTCTGTCTCGGCTTTCCCGGATCCTTCAGACCTCTTGTTTGGCTTCTCTCAATCTGGTATCACACACCCACTACTTGCCTATTCTACTTCAAACATCTGGCTGAATAGTCTCTGTATTCAACATCTGGACCTGATGAGACCTTGGAAAGAATGTGACATTGCTTCAGTTTTACAAAGTAAGAAACAGACCCAGAAAACTTAGGGAGCGTCTCATCATGAGAGCCCGTGGGTATGTTCAAACACATGTTTATGTTGCTGGCATTTGGCAGTTCTGCATAGCCTAAACCTCTTCGAGTCTCGTTGCAAAACAGGAAACGTCAACCCCGTGACAGTCTTTCAGCCCTTTCATCGGGTTGTTATGAACATCAACCAAGATTTTTACGCATAAGGGATTCTGACGACTCACTTGCCTCGTGCATTCCATTTGGTAAAGGAAACACCTAAAGCCCATGGGATCCGTGCATAGTGCGGTTAACCATCGCTGAGATCGGGAGCCCTTAGGTTGAGAGGAATCACAACTTTTCTCAGCCCCAAGGCCAAAAGGTAAATATTATTTTTTGAGACAGAGTCTTATGTTGCCCAGAAGAGAACTGAAATAGGTAAGTAACCTAGGATGGGTTACAACTCTTGATCCCCCTGCCTCCACTTCCAGGGTTAGGATTACAAACAGGTGCCACCACACCTGGAGATGGAGCCCAATGCTGGATCTATGTTAGTCCAGTGTGCTACATCCTCGGCCCTCAAATGCAGATTTCTTCTTGGCAGATTCCTCAGTGCTGTGCCAGAGCAAGGCCTACAAACACACACTGAGCACTCATGAAAGGCCCAGGAGCTCGCCCTCAGAGTGAAGACCCAGGAGACCTAGGAAGGGCCCTGCAGGAGGAGTTATGCTCAGGGAAAACACAGCACAGGATGGATCAAGCTCTCTGTCACTGGGCAAACGCTTCCCTTTCTTCAGGAAGGTAGGCAGAGGGAGTCAACAAACGCCCCTTCTAGCATTGTCCTGTCATTTGCAGTGTTACAGAAATCCTGGGCAGTAGAATCCTGCGGAGGAAGCATCGTATTCCTCTACAATGTGTAATAAAGAGGAGTCCTCACTATGTAGCCCTGGCTATCCCGGAATTCAAAACATAAGACCATGCTGGTAGCCTGAAACTCCCAGAATCCACCTGCTTCTGCCCACTCTGGAGCTTGGATTAAAGGCCTGCACCAGCACACCTGCCTCAGCACAGTCTCTTATAAGAAAGGTAAATAGCACTATACAAATGGACCTGCTTCCTTTCCCATTTTTCCTGTCTCATTATTGTTCCTGGGGCACTCTAGGCTTTGCATTACACTATTAAAATACTTATTTTATATCTGATTCTTTCAGGCTGATTATTTCACTGGAAGAAATCATTTTTGATGTATCCTTAAACATCCATATCTAAAGCCATGTCAATCGTGCGGTAGAATTATTTGCTCAATCAAGGAACACATGGATGCTATTAATGAATCATCAATGGAGCTGCACAGAATGCCTGACCTCCCAGAGAGCATGTCCATATTTAAGTATCACGTTGCTTTTTTTTCTCACTTCTTTATCTGTCTTCTAACAGGCTGAACCAGATCCATAGCTATTTCTTTCAATTATTTTGCAGTTCCCTGTCCATGTAATGGGTTCGTGGTTTGCAAAATTTCATCTCATAAATCTTCAGGCCATTTCACTGTACTCTTACTTAAAAGATGAAAGAGTTTGAAGACAACATACGGTATTTAAAAAGGGAAAAATCTTTTAAGTACCAAAAAATGAGGCCAAAACCATCCATAAATGTTTCTCTTTCTTCTGTTCCCTTTAGATATTCTCATTGGTCTGTTTCAGTGTCACAAGACAGGAGGGGGAAGATACTTTGCAAGAGTTAACATTTCATAGTTCACTCAGCAGCAACCCGATAACCAAGCCCCTCCCGGATTGGCTCAGAGAGAGTATACAGAGATGGGGAAGGAGGTGGTGCCATGCTTCAGCCTCAGTAGTTGTCAGCAAGCCTAACAGACTGAACAGTGACCCTTTAAATTACATCTGTAAAGGGCATCAATTTGGGAGTGAAGCCATTTGGGGGGAAAAATAAGGTGGAGGCAAAGGTTAAGACTGAAGCAATTGAATAGAGCATAGGTTCCTTGAAGACAGTCCCATCCCCCCAGAGGCACTCGCTCCTGCTTCAATTCCCCACTAAAGAGCAGTTCCCCAGCAGCTGATGAGACAAGAACATCTGTGTTTGCCCTGTGCACAGGTCCAGAATTGAAACTTGGGACAGTGCTACCTCCATCACAGCTGGTGGGCAATCCCAGGAAACACTAGTAAAGTCAAGGGCAGTGTTCTACCTAAGGCAGCCCTGAAGCAACATGTGCCTGGTGTTTCCTGAAGGCCACCAACAGAGGAAATGAGGCGGGGCTACTAAGAACAAAATTTTAAAATGGCATCTTTTCTGCTTTCTTTTTGTACTTCCACAGGGGGTTTGCCTGAAAATGAGATCTCATAAGGGAGAAAGAAAACCAGGGTAAATTTCAGTTCTCAACCCACAGGAAGTAACATAGTTGTTTGTTCTGGTGCCAGATATGAGTGACCAAGACCTGGCAAAACATGTTCAGCTTGCTTCAGAAACAATGTCCCACTGTAGATGTGGTTACAGAACAAAGAAAGCCTTAAGTCAAGGAATTTATTAAACGTGCTGGTGAGAACCACAGGTAGGCAGGTTTCTATCAAAATGGAGAAATCTGTTACAGTTCTCTGTTGGGTCCGCTCTCAACCAGCAAGAACGACACAACACGGTCGGATTCTTCTCAACAGCCTTTATTGCAGGAACACCTCGATGCTGCTACGGGGACCCCGGGAACCCAGGGCAGTCTGCTTATATATTCTCAGCCCCCATCCACTCACGGCAGGCCACGCCACCTCACTAGGCACGCAGCTTCAGCCAATCAGGGCGGCAGGGGCATGTCTCCACCAAATATGGACTTGTTTATACCGCCAGCATCATGGTGCACCTGCGCAGCTCTCACAATGGTCATGGCTTATTTTCAGGTGTATGAGGAAGTCAGGTGCAAGTCATAAGACTTAGCTACAGTCCCGGGCACCATCTTGGGACTGCTGCCGCACCTGCTCCTCACATCTCCCTCTTTTTTCTTTTTTGGCAGAGAGAATGTCTGTCTTAGATTGCCCCCTGTGGCAATGCCCCTTACCCATCCTTGGGAGACAAACAGCATTGGTTTGATCTCTGTCTTAGGTTGGTGACACGCCCAGGGAGTCTTATCCATCACTACTTCTCTATCATGCCAAGCCACACTTGAGATTGTCCTGTCTGCATGGGCCAGGTGCACCAGAAAGCCAGGACACTAATTAATCTATGGCCCGATTTTGATTGCTGCAAGCAAGCCTCATGGGTGAAGGTAGAGGTCTGATCCCCAGTGTGCAAGCATAGGGGCCCTACACAAAACCATCCCTTGGGCTCATCACCCAGAGAGGTCTTGGCCAGCTCCCATGTCATTTTTCCTGGGGGAAGGAAACTAGGACACTGAACCTTCATGCAATCAGATGTGCCTTCCACAGCATGCCAACAGCAAGCTATCCTCTGTGCAGTGCTTAGCCTCGCAACCCACGGCATAACGCAGCATTATTTCTTTAGAGCGGCAAGCGAAATCTGAGGAGATTGTCCTGCCTCTGCTGCAGCAAAGGCCTGCACCACCATGGCAGAAGTGCGGGCCTGCACATGCTGCACCCGACACATACACCAAATACACAACACACACACTATTACAAGCATACATCCCAGGGCTCCCATCAGCCCTGAGGCAAGAGATCAGTGCAACTACCATTCACCCCACATAACAACCATACATATAAGGAGCACTGCCCAAGGTGGAAGGTAATCAGGAACACTCCTACAAAAAGGAAGGGAGGCCCATCTAGGTTGGGAGGGTATAGTGCCATTGCCCTTGGATATACTGGCAGGCCACACCCCTCGAATGCAGGTAGCATTAGCTTTAGTAGATACAACTGAACACAATCACTCATCTGTGAAATATTTTGAAACATCTGAAAACACAACAATCCCTTTAGCTGAAGCAGCATAGAAAAAAGGCAATTGTAGTGAAGCATTAGATGTAAAGAATTGAGGAAACACTTGAATGCGTCAATGGCATGGGTTTCCGGAACACAGACATAATTCTCCAACATAGCTCTTCAGTTCTCACTAGCGGGAGCATTCCCAGCCACAGGAACATCCACATCCTCATAGCTCTGCTTGCCCTGAATTGCTCTGGTCAGCCGTTCTGGGACCCACAGATGTTGTCGGTGATCCTGGGGAAACACACAAACAGACCCTCTCTCCCAAACCAACTGAGCGCGCTCCTCTCTCACCTGATTCAGCGCCTCATTACCTCTCTGGAGTTCTGTGCCACATCTTAATCTCCTATGCAATTTCTCACTAACTTCCAGACCGACAAAACCCCTTTTAGTAAAACCCTCTGTTCCTCTGAAAACCTCAAGTCCCCATGGTGCTTGGTGCAACTTGTCCCAAAACCATGAACCTTAACTTGTCCCAAAGCCGGGAACCTTAACTTGTCCCAAAGCCGGGCTTCACTATTTCCCTTTCTTTATCACTGATTCCTTTTATTTTTTCCTCCCTTTTCTTTTCCTTTTTCTTTCTCACCCGTTTTCTTTCTCTTGCTCATATGCTCTTTGTCCTCTTCTGACATGCTTTCTTGTTGTTCCGTAAGAATTTTCTGACCTGCTTTAACTGCCTCAACACATCGCTTGTCCTCTAAACAAGCACGCACCATGCACCAAAGCGGTTTCACTCCTGATTTTACTGATCCTTCTTCAGCTTCTCTCTCTAGGTCTCTTCCCAACTTATCCCACAATCCCAAAGTTAGGGATCCGGTAGGCAAAAACCAGGGCGCAACGCGGTCAACTTCAGACAGAAAACTTGCTAATATTTTTCTCTCCATTTTGAGCTTCCGCTGACCAAGCAGATCTTGCAAAGCGGACAAGAGATGACTAGATGGACACTCATGTCCAGGTCTGTGACAGTTCAAACAAATGCAAAGGTCATAAACTACAAAAAAACTAAACAACAAGGATGAGAGCTACCCATGCTGGGTCAATAGGCAGAAAAAACATATCCCCCTTTAACCGGGGATCAATTAGGGAGACTTCCCTGGCTGAAAAGTTCTGAATCCATGAGATCGTTGTTCTCAGGTCCCGGTACAGGCCACCAAATGTTGAGTCCGCTCTCGACCAGCAAGAACGACACAACACAGGGACCCTGGTCTGCTTATATACTCTCAGCCTCCATCCACTAACAGTAGGCCACGCCACCTCACTCGGCACGCAGCTTCAGCCAATCAGGGCAGCAGGGGCATGTCTCCACCAAATATGGACTTGTTTATACCGCCAGCATCATGGTGCACCTGCGCAGCTCTCACGATGGTTGTGGCTTATTTTCAGGTGTATGAGGAAGTCAGGTGCAAGTCATAAGACTTAGCTGCAGTCCTGAGCGCCATCTTGGGACCCCTGCCACACCCGCTCCTCACAGTTCTCGGACGTGATCTTAGTTTCCAGTTTGATAGAAGCTCATGGCTTATCAACAACACATTTGATAGTCACCAGGATATTAGGCCAAACATAGAACTCAGCAAAGAAGACTTCCCAAAAAACTAAAATTAGCCCAAGATAACTTGGTTCTGGTCTATAACATTTTAATTCTTCATAATTGCATATTTCAATCCTTTAGCCTTGTAGAATCTTTAACACGGGTATGGTTCTTCCTTCCAATCCCCAACTATAGTTCACATCAGTGTGTAATTTTTTATTTGTTAGAGAAATCAATCCAACTATAAAACAAAACAAAACAGCATACTCATGTTTAGAGCACCTCGGGTCTTTGAACCACCTGTTGAAACATTGAGTAGTATTTTTCAAATCTTTTTCAAATAAGCAAAGAAGAAAATACTATAATTTCCATAAGGAGCTTGCTTTGCCCCACTGTAAAATTTCCTTAGACAATTAGTGTGTAAAGCAGAAATCCACACCACCAGCAGTCAATGGTCTCTACAAGAACAAGTCACTCAGGTTCTGCAATGGAAAGTTTTCTGGAGATAGAATCTTGAGTGTTAATTTTTTTTCAATTTTAAATTGAATTTTTATTCATATTTTTAAGTTTTTCGAGATGTTGAACATTTAATAAAATACATACAAATTATATATGAATATACATCACCTTTGACATTATCATTTAAACTCCTGACTAACACTCCAAATCTGTCAACTTCCAGCCTCTCTTTAAACTTTGATCTGAGGGACCCAGCCTTGTCTTCCCTCTAGATTGTGAAAAGCAAGCCTGTAGATCAGAAAATAAATCTGAGGTGAAGAAAAGCCATCTATCAGCTCCTCATCCATAGAAGTCTTTGTCATCATTACAGATGTGATATGTGCCCAACAGAAACATTGTTGGATTTAATGCCTGTGTTTGCAAAAATATTATTGCAGGACATTATTAGAGGGATTTCACTGTTTATCTAGATGAGGATCATCATTAAGTCATGAGAGCTCACCATCCACAACTTCATTAACCAACTCCACATTATGTTGTCATCCTGAGATTATGTTATAGGCTGACCCCAAACGCTTGCAAGAGCTTAGCATCCAAGATTGTATGTTAATGATAGTAAGAGGGCCTTCGTGATGAGAATATGGTTGGAGAGAATCCAGACAGACATGGGAGTCTCATGCCATGTGAATTTCTTCTCCAGCTCAGGTCTTTGCCACCATGAAGACATCCCCAGATTGGACCCTCCAGCTCTAGGGCCTAAGTAAGCTTTCCTTCTTTCTTCCTTTCTTTCTTCTTTCCTTTCTTTCTTTCTTTCTTTCTTTCTTTCTTTCTTTCTTTCTCTTTCTCTTTCTTTTTTTTCATTGTAAAATATCCTACCTCCAGTATTCCATTATAGTAATAAAGACTGCAAGTTTGCAAGTGTGGGAAGGGCTAGTTTGGGAAGTACTCAGAAGAGGAGCAGTGTCGTCTCAACTTTCAAAAGTATGCTGAAAAGTACTATTTCCAAAATATGACTCCCCTGCACCAGAACCTAGAATAGCTCCCAGTTGGTGGCAACATCAAGCAAGAGTCCCTCTGTCGGGTTTCACATATATGGCTCTGCCCCTTCCTACATTCTTCTCTTGCTGCATCTTCCTAGGGTTGTGTTCTGCTCAGGGTATATTCCCCTCATCTCTTCTTATCCGGGCTCCTGTGATCACTCCCTTCCTCTCTCTTCCCTCCCCTGCATACTTATCCTGATTCTTGTTTTCTTCTCACTTTCATGGCTGCCCTTACAGTAAGCCCTTTCTCTCAAACCCTGCAATCCCTATCAATTTTTTGAGACCTGGAGAAAAGTGTTCCTTAGCTCTATTGTTAACCCCTGTTGGCCTATTTTTCTCCTGTTAATCTTTCTCCTCTGATCCCTCAGGGCACCAGTCCATGGCACAGGATTTATTTCTTGATGACTTCAGGGACTATTTAACTGTTTCAGTGCGCGTGCTCTGGCTTCAAGTGACTTGTAAAGTCTTTAAGGACAAGGTCAGACAATCTATGTCTGTGCTCGGTCCCGGGGAGGAAGGTGCACAATCTTCATTTTAGGCTGCTCAAATGTCTTCTCTGCCTGAGGCCACCCTAGGGAATCAAATCAACAAATACTTGATGCAAGCACACCTGCTGGCTTCAAGGCATGCTTGCCTGACCATTTCAGCTTCCTTGTTTACATAAGAGCCTCACAGGTACAAATCTAAATGAGCCAGAGATTAGGGAGGCTCAGCTGATATTAACACTCATGAATATTTAGCAGGGCTTGCTCATTAGCTGGTGTAGTAAGGTCTCCCTTGCAGTCACTGAGCTATAATGACTGCTGGCATTTAATTGTGCTCATCCAATAGCAACTAAGCCAGGGGGGAAAGGAGGTGAGCTGAGACATGCAATAAAGTGTGGCATTATGGTTTAAATCAAAGCTGTGCACAGCTCTTAGGTCCTTCCGAAGTAATTTGGAGGTAGGAGGGGGTAGCAAAGGAGAAACTTGCAGGTATCAAACTAATCCTCCACCACCTATTCAGGCAGCTCATCTTCCATGACAGCTTTTGTGTTGGGCTTATGATCTCAAGAAGAAGAAAAAAATGTTGTTACTAAAAATATTAAAAAGAAAAGCAAGCCACTGTAGGCAGAGGGCTGCTTAGAATCAGAAGGCTAGGTATTTTTCAGGTTCAGGGAAACCAGATACAGGGAGATCTCTGTGCAGCTAGAGTTTCCCATTGTCAGCAGTAAGAATGGCTGGCACTGTAACTATCCTGGAGGAATGAAGACCTTGCGCCTGTTCCCACCCCACTTTAGCTATCACACTATCGAAGCACTGGACCCCAAGAACTCAGCATTTCTGCAGGAAATTCACAGAGGGAGGAGGAGAAGGCTGCAGCTTGGTCCCAGCCAGAGAAGGAACTGATGTCCCAGGATGACTGGTCGGTTATGGGTTGGGTCACACCTTGATGTAGGATGACTTGATTACCATGTCTACCACCCTCTGTTTAAACAAGCTAATGTCATGTGGCTGGCAGGAAGTCACTAGACCACTTTGCTCCTGTCCCCAATGTGGCCTCAATGGATAAATTCTCTTTTTCTGTTCTTTACTATTGACTGTCTCTTTAATTGGCCTACTGAGTACTTGTAGACAGCACCTTGCTTGTTAGCGCTGCCAGAGTTCAGGCTCTGACCCTAACAACTCTGGCCACACCAGAGTTAACAGTGACCAAGTACAGAGGAAGCG
Organism: Mus musculus; assembly: GCF_000001635.26. Classification (NCBI taxonomy): domain Eukaryota; kingdom Metazoa; phylum Chordata; class Mammalia; order Rodentia; family Muridae; genus Mus; species Mus musculus. Next base: position 55,020,024 of record NC_000085.6, read on the forward strand.
CCTAACCTGTGCTACTTGACAAGAGACATCCTCATCTTTGTCTGGAAGAGGAACATTAATTCAAACCCTTAACTCCTTGGGATCTAGACTAGAGGAACCTTCATGGACCTGGCTCACTATGAGCAGATGCCCAAAAACAACACAACATCCTGCCACTGTTAAATCCAATTTTACATGGCACCTCTTTCTCCTTCATCATTATCAACAGCCACTAATTCTTTTTTAAATTACTTGTTTAATATCTCTCTTCTTCCTCTTCCTCCTCCTCCTCCTCCTCCTCCTCCTCCTCCTCCTCCTGGTCCTCCTTCCCTCTCTCATTGTAAAATTACATCCTGAGTCAGAACTTGTATCCAGCATCTAGTAATATGTATGTATTGAGCATCCTGAAAATGCCTCCCTACATAAATAGCAACATAATCCAATTCAAAGGACTCCCTTATTGGGCACTTGGGACATAAAAAGTATAAAATAGGATTCCTTGACATTAACGGACTCTTCCAGTCCCAGGAATGACATAGACAAGGAATGTTATCTGGTCCAGAGGAATTATATTCAATTTCTAAAACCAAACAGATTCTGTTGGCCTGATTTTCCCCCCAAATTTGAAGGGTGTGTTTGGAACAGTCTACACACATATATATGAAATTCACTCTGACTCTCACAGCCAAAACTGAGATGCAATGAAAGCCCTGTCCATCATAAAATACAAGCCAGGGGTGTTCTATTGCCACAAGAAAGGAAATGCCTAAGTAAAGCATGCAGTTTTATTTAGAAGATAGACCACATTTACAGGTGGTGATTTACAAGTATGTTGCTTCTCATCAGAGCAATGCTGTGTGTTAATTATGCTGAATTCTATCAGGATGAATTATTTAATGATGGTTAATGGTTCTCAAGAAAAGCTAGCATTTTTAGTCAATCGTTACAACTCTTAGCCATGACAATCATTGCCAGCCCTTATCTCTAACAATGACAGCATCCTTCCAGACTGGTGTCGCGCCTACTGTGCAAATGAGTTTAGTCAGGAGCCAACAACTAAGAGCTTAAACTGGCCACTTGGGAAGGATGACAACAAGGATCTTAGCCCCAGACTCTGAGACTCCAAAGCTCTGATCTCAGCACACACCCAGCCTTGCTGCCAGTAGAGGAGGGAACTGGTACATGAGACATCACAGCTTTTCTCCAGAAAAGTCCAAGACAAAAGAGCCTTGCCTTGGGATCCAGAGTTGCAGACCAAATTGTCCAGATCAGGGATGAACGGCCTTGATCTCATGAGGGGAGGTGGGTAAAACAGCAAGCAGCTCCTCTGAGAACGCCATTGATGTGTGGAGTAAGCCCGAGTCATTTTCTGTGCTAAGTAGGAAACAAACCTCTTCTCCAAGAGTGAAGCATCTCTATAAAGCTTACCTGGCCACCCCTTCCCCCGCCCCACATTGCCACCTCCCTCCCTGTTTCCTTCCTTCTCTTTCCAGAAAGAGCCACTACTCCATACTGAGCATTAATCATTGTCTTTCTTTTCTCTGTCAATGTACTATTTAGAATTGCAGAGAAATCTCCACCTGGATTAAGCTGATTGAAATAATAGCAATGTTTATACAAAAATGAACAGGGTCAAGAAGAGAAAGTCACAATCACCCACAGTTAAAATATGTAAACCACCAGCCGCATGAAGAAAGACAGAGCCAGTGAAGGGGTGATGGCCTCCCTTGATGCCCTTCTAGCAAGTTCCTTCTGATCTTTTATTGCTTCATGTTTTTCTCCTTCTACGGAAATTCAGAGAGAAGACACCTATGTCCTAGGGTCGCTTGTTTACATTTGCTATCTAAAAGATATTTCCATGTTTACATAGTCTTAATATTTTTCCCTAAACAAGAACAAGAAACATCTCTACAAGCTAGAATTATCCCTGTCTCCATGTCCTGCAGACAAAACAGAATCGCACAGTGCATTTCTGTCTTCCCCTCCATCCCTCCTCCTTCCTCATTTCGTGATAATCAAGTTCTATTCTTCTGGTGCCCAGGAGTCCTGACCCCCATGAGCCTGACTTGGTTTCAGTGATGTTTGCTTTCTTAATGCCAGTGCTTGGAGTACTCTTGGTATGCTCAGTCAGGAACCTCGACGGTGTTTTCCTTGTAATGGATTCAAGTCAAACGGTTTCTTTTGCTGAGAGACTGACCTCTGTCCTCTCACTCTAAAGCAGTTAGCAGTAAGTTACCTACAAGTTTGACTAACAGGGAGCATGGCTACCACCTCTTTTGCTTTCCTCTCCCGCAGCCTTCAAATCTCTTCTAAGAGCTACATGGCTTTATAACTCATAAAATTCCATTATGTGGTTCTACATCTCTTTCGACATCCCACAATTTCTCATGGCCATCAGAGACTGTGGCTCAACTTCCAAACTCACATAAAACAAACATGTCCCCTGTTAAAGTGCACACACTGGCACATGTTAAAGTCTTTCACAATGTTTTCATTTTTTTTCTCCACACTAGTAATGAGCATGATATAATTAACCCATATCTTATGGTAATAAGCCCTTCCATACAGAATTTAATTCTCACACCTTATTAATAATATTTCAGAGGTGATAATTTTAAGGTTAGAGACATTATATAGCCGGAATGTAGTCCATGCAGCTGGTAGGTGATAAATCAGTAAATGTGATTGTTTACTCCATGAAAAACTATCAGATATCCAATAAAATCAGCCAAGTTGATTAAATCAAGAAATATTTTGAGGCTCAGTTGAGGTGGAGGTTTCTGGTTTCTTTGAAGACTCGATTGTGTCACGTGATGCTTTTCTGGAAACTGTCTTATGAGAGGATGTTTTTGCTGAAGCAGATATGTGGCAGGATGTTTTGCTGAAAACAAACATATGGTGTTCTTCTGGAAGCTGCCTGGAAAAAAGGGTATGTGATGTTTCACTAGAGCAGACACATGGGAGAGCATGTGATGTTTAGAAGGGGTATAAATATAACCCAACAGATAGTGGGTGATGCTGTGTGGCATTGGTTCACCTTGCCACTCTTTGCTGGTCTTTATTGGGCTTTGCAGATACTGTGACACTGGTTTGTCTTACCTTCTTTGCTAATCATTGTTTGTCATGACTTCATAGAGAGAAATGCACCAAAGAACCTATAGTGGCTTCATTCTGCTTCCACAGACTTGAGTTGATTGGCAGAGCCTTGAGGATTCTTCTGTATTGAATTGATTGCTGAATAATGAGTGGTGTTTGCAAGTGTAGTCACTCCCACTGATTTGTGTGGACTGAACTGCTGCTATTCTAACAACAAAGACTGGGATCACAAACAAAACAAAACAAAACAAAACAACCTATTTCTAAATAGGTCCACATCCTCTTTTGCCCTACTAGCCTTTCCTTTCTACTACCTCTAATGCATGGTGGGCTAGAAGGGAGGTTAAAGCATTTAAGTACCCTTATTAAACTAGATTTTGACAAATGTAAACCTACACTCAGTGGTAGTGTGTGCACTTGCATGAAGCTTTAATTTCAATCCAAGGAATCAAAAAATAATAATAATAATAATTAAAAAATAAATATTTGGGAAGGCTCCAGAAACCTCAAAACAGTATAAGCTATTGCCATTCCCTTTGGTTGTCCAACCTATAGTGAAAGATACCACATCTTGGTTGCTAGTATAGCTAGTCTTTGCTATTTTATGGGTTCTTGTTTTTCCCATTCTTTATCCACCACCACCACCATTTTACCCCCTATTACTAGATAGAAGAGAAAGAAGGAGAGAGACTAGAGAGAGAGAGAGAGAGAGAGAGAGAGACTGAGACTAACTAGAAGTTAGACTGAATCTAATTTCTTTCTTCTTATTTCTTCATTGAGCACGACTAACCAGCCCCTTTGAATGACCAACAATCACCCACCCCTCCAATTGGGATTTTACCATTTATATTGTTGTGCCTGTTCAAAAAAGCATTTGTGAACCGCAAAAGATCACCAAGAAGCCAATTCTGATGCAATTGGACTAGGGTCTTTATTCAAGCTCAAACTCAGGCTCACTACCAATCCTGACACAGCAGGACAGAAGGATGAAGCCCTGAACAGTCAGAAGGACAAGGTTTTATAGGCAATAGCCAGCAAGTGAGGGGGTGTCCAGCCTGGCAAGCATCTAACTGAATGACTATTGTAAGTCTACAGGTAGGTGCTCTGAATCAAAACCATGAACAATCACTGATGGCCTGAAAGTACATCTGTAACTATAAGATAATTTGGCTGTTGCTAGGGAGTAATTCTGTGGTCTGGGCCAGAGACAAACTATGTTCTTCCTGGAACTTGGGTGCAGCTTGGGTTCAATTGCTGGTCAAGTTCTCAGGCTTTTTTCTTTTAAAATGGAGGCTGGTCCCAAGGTGGAGTAGGCTTGGCCTCTCAATATACCCTCTGAAAAGCTCCCAGAATTCCAAGCATCACACAATCACAGAAACTATTTGCAGCTGGCAAAACCATGCCTGTGCTAGAGCATGAGGAAAATCATAGTCAGCTGCTGCGAATTAGCCCCATAGCCCCACCCCTGGGATTAAAACAAAATGTTTCTTATAGCAGTCCTGTGTTTTTTAAATAAACCAGAATTCTCACTACCATAGAGAATTTGTGCTGGAATTTAAATGAACATTTCCTCCATGTTGGCTAGCTTTCATGGTGCCAGAAGGTGTCATGCAGGTTTCTGGGAAAGAAAGGGCATCAATTGTCTTATCCAAATTACAAATCTACCATCCAGGCAGGAAAGATGGGTCCATATGGGCAATTATAGCATAGATGTTAAGGTAGTAACCAACTGCTCTGACTGGCTTTGGAGAAGTCAAACCTGTATTTGAGGAGGCCATCTGTCCCTAAGGGGAAACCGACCAGTGTTGTTTAACTAAATTGTCATAGCACCCAGCTGTCCTCATAGTGTCTCTGTTTACACCAATAGAGAGATGCTACTCTAACCTTAATCAGAGAAGCCTCTGTCCATAGTCAACTGATGAACGCAGACTTGTGGCTGCCCAACGTTTAGAGAAAGGGACAGTTGAGGGTTCAATCCCAAATAAGACACTTAGACCACCCCACCTAAGGCTCAGAGAGCATCAAAGAGGCAGTCAGAAACAGTTTAACAGTCTGAAGATAGCCTGTATTAGTCAAGGTTCTCTAGAGAAATATATATATATATATGTATATATATATACATATATATATATATATATATATATATATATGTATATATATATACATATATATATATGTATATACACACACACACACACACACACACACACACACGCATACACATTGTGATAGTTTGTATATCCTTGGACCAGGGAGTGGCACCATCTGGAGGTGTGGCCTTGTTGGAATAGGTGTGACCTGGTTGGAATAGGTGTGTGTCACTGTGGGTGTGGGCATAAGATCCTCACCCTAGTTGCCTGGAAGTCAGTCTTCTACTTGCAGCCTTTGGATGAAGATGTAGAACTCTCAGCTCCTCCTGCACCATGCCTGCCTGGATACTGCCATGCTCCCACCTTGATGATAATGGACTGAACCTCTGGACTTGTAAGTCAGCCCCAATTAAATGTTGTTTTTTATAAGATTTGCGTTGGTCATGGTGTTTGTTCACAGTAGTAAAACCCTAACTAAGACACACATATATATGGTTCTGATCCTATAGAAAATCGTGACTAATATGTGTATATGTGTGTGTGTGTGTGTGTGTGTGTATACACACACATACATATACATACATATACATGTATGCATATACATATGGAGAGAGAGATTTATTTTAATGGGATACAGACTGCACTCCAACTAGTCCAGCAATGGTAGTCTACCAACAGGTAGTCCAGTAATTGTTCAGTCCATGAGGCTGAATGTCTCAGCTGGTCTTCCGTATACACCAGAATCCCAAAGAAGTAGGCTATAACGACAGTGGAAGGGATGGACTTGCTAGTCAGAGAGAGAATAAGCAGGCAAAGAGAAAGCCAACTTCATTCTTCCATGTCCTTTATATAGGCTACCAACAGAAGCTGTGGCCCAGATTAAAGGTTGATCTTCCCACCTCAAAAGAACGGGATTAAAGATAGATCTACCTACCTCTGAGATCCAGATTAAAAGTGAGTCTTCACATTTCAACTGATTTAATCCATCATGGATTTTAGTTAGTTACAGATGTAGTCAAGTTGACAACCAAGAAAACCTACCACAGGCTCTTCTCTCCAGGGCATGCCTCAACCATGGTAATCATAACTTTACAGCAGATACTCTGCCTAAACTGGGCCTGCACAAGGTGGGACCATTAACAGTCAATTAGGAAAAAGGAAAGGCTCTTTGACACTACTCCTTTGCAGCTGAACTACTGGCTACTGATGGATTGTGGGAGAGGTGTGGACGTTGTTTTCTTTCATGTGGGCACTCGTGACCCACGTGGTGCCAGTGGACAGTCCCAAACCTGGGGTCACTGCGAACACCCTGATTAAACTGCAGGTCTCCAAAGAAAACAACAAGGCATGAATGTGGGAAGAGGAAATTACAGAGGGTGGTGGGTGGAACTGTCAAAGGACAAAGTGACTGGATCGAATTTTTCTTGAGTAAAATGGAGGAGAAAAAGAGACTTTACATAAACAAATATAGATTTTTATTGGCGGTAATGTCGGCATGGGTAGCAAAGAGAATCTGGAAACAGGACTCACAGGGGTAAAACATGAATGCAACAATACACCTCAGGAACATAGGAGGCTGAGAGACAGGCAAGGACTCTTCCTCCTAACACTCCCACACCCACCCTGCATGGCCTGAACTGAACCCCATTCTCCCTCCATCTCCTTTCTCAGTTACAAAGGGATAAGAATGGGAAGGTCCCATTAAATGTGGTAGAGCAAGAACTCACTGTCCTGTCTAAAAAGGAGGAAAAACTAAACCTCTCTACAGTTTTAGTAAATGGATTTAAAAGAGCACTTTGAAATCTAACAAGATGAGCAAGCCAAAGATAACAAGATTTAGAAACCAAAAGGAAGAAGCTGTGGTCTATCTGAGGATAGAAAATTAAAACAAAACCAAAACAAACAGAAGTAAGGGTTCAGCTGTAAGGTGAAGCCCCCAGTGTAAAGGCACGGGACAGGGTAAGTGGAAGATCTGAGGGTAAGCAGGCACAGGAACCCCCACCACACCCTAGAACACACTGGTGGGGGAAAATCTTCTATTCTCATCCAACAGGAATCACACTGAGAGCTTTGTCCCTCCCCACCCCTGCCCCTCCCCACCCCTTCCCACCTTTCCAAATTTCCTTCATAACAGGATTTGTAAACTTCCTTAGTTGACTTTACATCATCCAGTAGGAAATGAGGTTTTTCTGTTTTTGTTTTTTGTTTTTGTTTTTTTTTCTCTAGGGAAAATCAAAAGACTAAGAAAAATGACCTGGTATCAAAAGAGCAGGGAATTAATTCTCTGAGGTAGGAGCCTCCCACCTACCCACAGGGTGAAGCCTTCATCTTCATCAACAAGCCCCTGGTAACTTTCTTACCCATCAATTAAAGAAAACCAGCAGAAATCTCAGGGTCTTTCAACCCTCAAGAAAAGCATCCAGCGTGAAAGATAGAATTAAAAGTAACACACAGAGAAAAAGGAACTGGAGGGGGGGCAGGGGGAGGAAGAACAGTGTGTAGAGAGCAGAGACAAACATCTAATGGATGCTAGGATTTACACCTTCTGAGCAGCGACACAGGAAAGTGGTGCTATTTTCTAAAAAGAACACATAAATGTGATAAAATATTAAGAATTTTAAAATTACAGCAGAAATGAAAAATGCAATAAATGACACACGCACACAAAATAAGCAAAGTTAAGGAAGTTTCAAAAAGTAAGTTACACAAAAGGGTTTATCAGCATGTGGAACAAGAAAATCAACTACCAGGAGCCTGGGGGGGGGGGTGGTAATAACAATAGCGTAGGAAGAAATTACCAGAACATAATTTAACTCTCCAGGGCTATCCCAGAAAAAGCGTGTTATAGATTTGAAAGACTGACTACCCATAGTCCAGAGAATGATAAAGGATCTGCAGGAAGCCATTGTCATGTTTTAAACAGTGGGAATGAGCATGGACCCTAAATACAGCAGACTGGAAAGTCAGATTCTAATGAGAAAGCACAGCACATTTCTCATGGAGATGGAGGAAAGGATAACCGGAAGTGGGAAATGACTGGAAGGTCCTGAGGAAAGGGTCCTAGGGTTCCTTCTCCAGTACCTGAGGAAGAGTCCACGGCCAGGCAGATTCTCACACCTGGTCTCGTCATTGATCATTGTGTAAAGAGTTGAACAGCAGGAAGAACACAGCCGAACCATTCCACAAGTGCATGTACCACCAGGGCTTCACCAGAATCCAGAAATGTACACCAGGACAATCTTCACCCAAACTGCAAAATAGCCAGTGGGGAGCCATAGGACCCCGTGAGGGGAGCCAAATCTAACAGACAGGGGAAGGAACGTAGTAAGTGGTAGAGAGAGCATCACATATGCACATGTGTGTGCTGGTGGGTGGGTGTGTGTGTGTGTGTGTGTGTGTGTAGGGGGTGTATATGTGTGTGGTGTGTGTGTTATGTGTGTAAGTGTATGAGGAATGGGTATTGTGATGGTAGTGGTGGTATATGTGTGAGTGTGTGATTAGTCAAACATATGTGATTGATTGAATGAAAATGGCTCCCATAGGCTCATATATTTTGAAAGTTTAGTCCCCAGTTGATGAACTGTTTAGGAAGGATAATGAAGTCAGTTCTTGTTAGAGGAACTGTGTCACTAGGGGTGGGCTTCCCAGTTTCAAAAGCCTGTGCCAGCTCCAATCTCTCTCTCTCTCCCTCTCCCTCTCCCTCTCCCTCTCCTCCTCCCTCACCCTCTTCCTCTCTCTACTGCCTGCAAATCAGTATGGTAAACTCTCAGCTTCTGTTACAGTGCCCTTCCTATCTGCTTCCTGCTATGGCGATCATGGTCTATACTACGCTCTGGAACCCCTGGAACCATGGGCAACAAATCAAACGCTTCCTTTTGCCTAAGTTGCCTTGGTTAGTTGTCTCTTCAGAGCAGTAGAACCATAATTAAGACAAGACATGTCACACGGTTACCTTTGCATAAACACTGGATGTTGAGTTTCTAAATGGAGGTGTGGGGGAATGACACTATGAGAGGTCTCAATCATCAATGGCTATAGGAAGAAAACAATAGTTTATCTGATGTCAAAAAAGAAAAAGATGTATTTGCAAAGAGTTCGGATAAGCAGTGAAATCCAGGAGAGACTGGTGAAGAGGTGAGGACACTAATTGCCTCTGAGAACAAGTGTCGGAAGCAGTGTGAAGAATGACAAGGGACTGTTCCTTCTTGTTATAAATATTATAGAGAAGATTGGATTAGCCGATTGGCAGTCCCCGGGTTTCTAACTGGATTTTCAAGACATCTATTTTGATAAATGAGTTCAATTTGAATTCCAAAAAGCTTACATGAATCACTCTTGCTAGAATCTAAGGGAAGAGACTTCTTCCTTGATCTCAGTGTCAGGTCAGAGGTTAGCCCAATTTCTACCTATCCACACTCACTATTCAGTTCTTAGAATCCCTCTGCTAGCAGAGGCTTGGAGTAGGCTTGCACCCCATGTAAAGCAAGTTGGTCAGGATGGACCTGGAATAATTAAGAGTCAAAGCACTTGTTTCAAAAGAAATCAGGGCTGGGGAGATGGCTTGGTGGTTAAAGTCTATACTGCCTTTGGGAAGGCTCTGAGTTTGATTCCAAGCACCCATTTGAGATGGCTCACAAAAGCTAGTTGCATCGCAGACCTCTATATCAGAGGGACTTGGTGACAACAAGCCTCATAACTAGTGATTGCTAGGAAGCAATTGCAGGAACCAAATAGGTCGTGTCCTGGCTAATCTCATTTCAGACAGGAATTTCTCTGTGGTGTACTGTTTCTTGATGTTCTCAGACTCTGGCTATGTGAGAGCCAGAACAAATTTTCAGAACAAAAGAATGATGAATTGGGCCATGGATATGCTAATCAGCCAGAGTCTCCCTATAATACATACAGAGAGAGATGAATCCACCACTTGTAACTCTCAATTATTTGTCAGTGAATAAATTTGAAAGAAGAAATAGCAATACCCACCTTCCCATGGCCTAAGCTACACACCTACAGGCTCCTCCTAGTTCTCACTCTCTGACATCCCAGTTCTTGGACCTCCATGGGAAGTCCTTCATCTCACAGCATGTCTCCAGAATGGCCCTGCTGCTCTGATCACTGAAGGGAGTCTCAAAGTGGAAAGTAAGAATTAGATTCTTGAAACATTCCCATCAGGGAGCAGGTTGCTTGGTGTAGTTGCAACCTGGCTTTGCAGGGGACAGGGGGAAGGCGTGGCTCCCAGCTTATGAAGAAGTATGCAGTAGGCAGGAAGATGTGCGCTTTGTCCGTGTTCCTCTTTGTAGTGAGGGGATGTGCTCCCAACACCAGTCTCAACTACAGAGGAACCAGGAACACAGACTGATCTGAATAAGAAGTCCCAGCAGACAAATCACACACACTCTGTCTCAGCCCAATGCAAGATCCCAAACCTATGCCATGGTCCTTTAGGAAAACCAAGCCTTCAGTTTCGCGCAATCCTAATGCCCAACTTTAAGCTAAACATATTTACGACTAGCACAATCCCAGGTGAAGTGGAAGAAAATGCCCTGAGGAAGGACAGAGAGATCTGGGGGGCATAGGAAAGAAAGCAGCCCCTCATCCCAGAGTTTGATTAAAGCCTTCACTGACTGAAAGCAAGAATTGTAGCACAATCCACTGTATTTTCTGTGAAGATACAAACTTAGAAATAATATTACTTCTGCATATAATATTGTTTGGTTAGGACACAATAAACCAGGTGTGAGGCCTGCATGTACCCACAGCTACACTCCTTTCCCCAGACATTGTCTGAGAATCTCAAACAAGGCTATTAACTTTGTTTATGGAGAGACGGTGTATCTTTCTGCATCCCAGGGATCTTACCAACTGTGGTCCTATCATGTGTCCCTCTAGAATGACTTAATGATCTCATTTAGATTCCTCAGACATCCCTCAAGCTAAAGACGTCGCTTCCATCCCCATAAGAGTACTTTATATGACCATCTTGAAAAGCAATGGGCTGTGCCCCACCCCTTGCAGAGGTTTCAACTGCACTGAGTAGGTCTTCCTCTCTGGAACTCTTCTTTGACAAGCCCACACCCATGCTCTCACATGTCTTATTTTCTCCTGAGCTCCTTCCTGCCTTTCAATTAACCCTTGGGCTCAGTCTAGGTCAGAGTATCCTTACTAAACCCCACCTCTGCTTTATATACTAATTCTAAAATTCTCTTCTGCAATAAAGTCATGAATCCAAGTCCAGAAAGAACAGGTAATTCCTCAAGATACTGCAGGTGACAGTGGCAAGCTGTGCCTCCTGCCTCTGTCCTCCAACATGCTAATAACACATACAAACACCCTACACATTATGCCTACTTCCTAATGTCTTTGATACTACCATCAGAGTACCTGGGTTGTGACACAAATCATCCCTCATCCCACTCCACACCAACATACAGCTGCCTTACCTATAGATGGACTTTGTTTCCTCAGAATACATTCCATTAGTCTGTACAGGATAATTAAGTCACCCAAGTGCAACAAGTGTTATTGGCCTGTAATATATGAACCAAAATATTAGCATTCTTAGAAGAATTCACTCCAAGCATGCAACATTCAAAGAGATCTCATGTAGAAGGCATGGTGTAGCACTAAGGTGCTTCCACAGGGAGCACCTCGGGAGCATCTGAGAGCACCACCCACCACTACACCTGACTGGGTAGGTATGCTGTACTAGATTCCACCCACTAGGGTGCTCCCTGTTCTGGGAAAGAAAACACCCTGTAAACGAAAAGGAACTATTTGGGTGACCCTCAGGACAGAACCAAGCTCACTCAGAGAGATAAAAAGAACACAGTTGCTTTTGACCAGGCCACTTTGTGACAGACACTGCCCTTCGGATGAGCTTAGGTAAAAGTGCAACTTCCAAAGGTTTGGAAGAAAAAAAAATGGAATGCACCAGGTGAAGAAGTGGTGGGAAGGAATAAAAGCCAGGGATGGCAGTGGGTATGAACTCCAGGGGCCTCTCTGCAATGGGTTACTCAGGCCATATGCAGATCACAGAGGCAAAGCCCAATCCTGGCTTGCATAAGTCATAGCCTCCCTGGGCTTCTGTTTTTGATTGGGATAAAGACACTACGCAAAAAGTTAAGATTTCTGCTTTTGTGTAATTAGAGCTGTGTGTGAACAAGAGATTCTTCAGCACTGGTGTAAGTCCTGGGAGATTCTCTCTAAGGTGGATGGAGAGGCTCCATGTTGGCAGCTTGGGTTACCACGAGGTGTAACCTGCTTAATATGGTGGCAACAAAGAGATCAAATGTACCAAAGAAGTCACGTAGGAAAACAGGCACAGAAAATGTATGGTGTCCAGACTCCAGGCCATGTCCTTAAGGAAAGCAAACTCTACCTATCCAGGTTAAAGAGATAGAATTAAGCCTGCTTCATGTGCTCTCTACAGAATCCAGACTGCGACAACTCCAACCTTTACCCTTTGTACTTTTCAGGCATAGAAACCGAACCTCATGTAACCTGCTGGGTGCAGAGCAGGCCTAGGGTTTGTGCTCCAGTTCTCCTATTCAGTCTCATGGATCATGCATCCCTCATGGGGATTCCGTGTCATTGGCCCAGAAGATCTAACTGCTCTTCCTCCTCTTTCTCACAGACGTAGTTGACTTCATTCTGTGACTCCTTTGTAGGGCTCTATCTCTTCCATTGTACAAGGAATTATCCCTGAACTATTTGGTACTGGGTCCCTAGATAGCACTGAAGCTAAATCAGTCATAGGGCAGACTCAGGTTCAGCAAGTGCTGACTTCAAACAAAAAATAGGTAAGCAATGGATGGATGGGTGAGTGGATTGACAGATGGGTGGATGGGTGTGTAGGTGGATGGATGGTAGGTAGGTAGGTAGGTGGATCAATGGGATGGGTGGATGAGTAGGTGGATGGGTAGGTGAATAAATACATGGATGGTAGGGTGGGTGGATGGGTGGATAGATGGATGGATGGATGGATGGATGGATGGATGGATGGATTGATGAACGGGTGTGTGGGTAGATAAGTGGATGAGTGGGTGGATGGATGGATGGGTAGATAGGTGAATGGATGGATGAATGGATGGATGGATGGATGGGTATATAGGTGGAGGAATGGTATATAGGTAGATGGTGGGTGAATAGGTAGATGATAAATGAATGAGTGTATGGGTAGGTGGATAGATGGATAGGTAGCTGGATGGATAGATAGATGATGGATAGATGGGAGAATGAATAGATGGGAGGATGGATAGATGGGAGGATGGATGGATGGATAGATGAGTAGGTAGGTAGTTGAATGAGTGGGTGAGTGAGTTGATGGATGTGTGGATGGTGGGTGGGTAGGCATGTGGAGTCTTGCTGTCAGACCATGCTTATATTGCTTCAGCCCATATGTTTAAATAAGACAGAATGAACTATGAGTTAGTTAGTCATTAAACATTTTTACAAGAGAAGGACCCACAAGCAGTGGTGATATTCACAGTGTTGGGGGTCACAGCCAGCGCTACACATGGTAGCAATTGATTTGTATTATCAGCTTGCTCAAGAAAGTAAATCCATGGGGGAAAATGTATGCTTTAAACTTCTTTAACATCTTCCATTTTCCAAAACAGAATTTTAAGAATAAAAATATAGAGAAATATGCATGTCATATTCATGCACATCAGCTATGCCTGGATTATAAGAACATCCCTGTAGACAGAAGATCCGGGTCTGTTTCCACAAAAGGGAACCTAGAAGCATCTTTCATATAAACAAAGGAGCTGCTTTAATCTGTTCAATTCATCTCTGTGGAGAAATCCTTGGGAAATTGCCACAATTCACTGTGTTTCAGCAAACACACTGGACTGTGAGGCTCAAGATGGAAAATGTGCAGCGAGGGCCTCGTCAAGCCTGTCCTCCCCTGAGCCACTGAAGAGTATTCAGGCAGTGACCTGATATTTACCCTCAATATTTCATATAAATAAAGTTGAATATGTATCTTAGGGAAAAGAAATGCATATTTTGACATAATTTTTTTTATTTTTCTTAGAGAATTTCATACATGTGTACATATACTGTAAACCAATCGTAGCTACTCTGACTCCTCCCCTCCAGACCCACTCTCACATGCTGCTCTCAGTTTCATCTTTTTGTTTTAACCCATGATGTTCAACTAGTGTTGTCCATATACACATGTGTGTAGAGCCATCATTACCACATGTTCAGCCTACCAGGTCCCATAACCCTAAAGAAAAATGTCTGTCTCTCACCTAGCACCCATCGACTGCCAATAGCTCAGCTAGGCATGGAGATCATGTGCCCTTCCCCCATCTGTTCTGATATGTTGACTTTTGTTGGTCTTATTTAGGTCTTGTGTAGCAACCATAGCCACCATGACTTCATGACTACAAGAGTCTCGTCATGTTCAGAGGACAGTGCTTCACCCTAGTCCTCTGACCACTGGCTCTTACAATCTTCCTGCCTCCTCTTCCATGATATTTCCTAACCTTTGGAGTAGAGTGTATGATATTGGTGTCCCATATAGGAATGGGCACTCATGAACACTTACAAGAGAAACGGTTATTATGTTCCATCATGGGAAAGTTTACTCACTTATGTATCAGGCCTTGTGCATATAGAACCTCCATTGAACATCTTTTCCCAAAGGTGATGTGTGCAATGCTGGTGTCTGCAGGTTCCAGCTTACCTGTGAAGCAAAGCAGCCTTCACGTGAAGAGGTCCTTACACACACACTTTCTGAGAACTCTATATGATCCCTTTAAGCCCTTGTTGAAATAACAGGGTCTCTTCCTCCTGTATAAATATAGAACCTTATTACACTCTCCCATCTCAACTCCTGTCTTTGTCCGCCATTTCTGGGGAACTGGCACCTTATCCTTCTCTTATCAGCCCTCTGCTAAAGTTCTGCAGATTTCGTCCCAAGGAGAGATCCTTGGACTTTCATCAAGACCATCTACCAACATCTCTGAATCTTGTCTCCTTCTAAACTCAGCACTTACTCGATCCCAAAACTTTGAAATGACTCGCCTTGACGGTGACCATTTAAGAGGTCACTTCTTCTTCACTGACATTTCATCCAGAACATATTAGTGGTCTCTAGTCCTCCCTGAGGGGGCAAATCTTACCTGGCTCTAGCCTGACACACCCAGATGTACAGAAGAACATAAACCAACATGCACAGTGATAGCCACACTGTATCAATATCTCCTTCGCCATCATCCAGTACGTCCATATAAGCTGAAAGGACAGGAAACACCCATGGACAAATGACAGCTGCCCCTCCACAGTAGGTACACAATTCTTTACCACATAACTGGGCAATATTAATTTCTTAAACTCTAATAAATGGATTTCATATAGGAAAATGATTGTGGGCACCTGCCTATGCCAGCTAACATGAGCAATGAGGAGCCTGGCTCAATCCATTTGTTCTGCCATGAACTTGGTTGTAGACTATCAAGGGAAATACACTACGAACTTATCTTTGAATTTGAACAGGTACAGTGGAAGGAAAGAACTGTGGGCCCCCTCTCTCCATGGAGAAAGATTCTGAGCCTAGGAGCTTGGAGCAGTGACTCTCTTGGACAACATCAACTAGGAGCCCATTTCATATACATATTCACAGGTACTCTCCAGCCCCAGTGAGTCAGACCCTCAGGGCGGGGGCGGGGGACCCCTCCATCTTTCTTAGCAAGCTTTCGGTGGATTTTTAACACCTCTACTAAGGAGATGATCCTGGGAGGTGTTAAAACAGTTTGGGTAATCACTCCCCCTTCCTGAAAATCTGATTAGATGCCTGCATCTTATTTAAGAAATTCCCAGTGTAAGCGAGATGTGGTTGCACACACTTACAATCTTAGTACTTAGGAGGCAGAAGCAAGAGAATTGCCACACGTCACAGCCACTGTGGGATACATAGTAAGAGTCTGACTCAAAATAATAATAATAATAATAATAATAATAATAATAATAATAATAATAATAAAGAAAAAGCACCCAGGCAGCGGGGGGCGGGGGAGGCAGAGGGTCTCCCAGGAAAGGGTAAGGAACAGTAGAGAGCTGGTCAGAGAGCCAACAATAGGCTGAATGCTGTTCTCAGCCCCTATCAGAGACGCCTCCGTTTGTACTGGATGAGGGTTATACCTACATTACGCAGTCCAGTGCTCATGGAACATAGGGAACCAAAGAGGAGGGCAGAAAAAATGTAAGGGCTACAGAACAAGAGTGCCGTGAAATGCTCTTCTGGACATGACATGGCTGCTGGAACCCTGAGTGACAATAGTGCCATGAAATGCTCTTCTGGACATGACATGGCTTGCTGGAACCCTGAGCACCCAGCAGCAGTGGTCACCTGCATGAGACCTTCAGAAGGCAGGTCCACAATGTCTATCACCCTCCCTGAGGAGCAGTCGGTTACTAGGAGACAGAGTCATGGCCTTCAGTGCTGTAGTCACTGGTGAGTCTCCCATACTCCAATGAAGAGCTTCATACCCGCACCGATGCAAGCACTCTGATTTAACACACCGGAGCACAGAAGAGGTTAAAGTAGAAAGGGGAACTTTTGTGAAGAAGGGATTTGGTGTGAGGGAAATATGAGAGGAAAATGAAGGCATATTTTGTATCAATATTTTGTATTTGTCTGTGAAATTGTAATATAGTATATGATTATATATTTTCTAAATATAATAATGGTATAATAGATAACATATTCCAAATTACGAGCATTACATTTTAGCAAAACTGCAGACCAGAGTAAGCTTCTTCTGTACTTAATGTCCCTGGGCTCTCAAGCAGATCCCTTGGTCTAATCATATGATATATGTAGTTATATAATGCATTATATAGTACATAATTATAAAAATAATACATATCATTATGTATGCTATGACATGTAATATAATAGCTACTATATATTATATTACATATATAAATAATTAAAATAAGGAGAATGAAAGAAGGAGACTGCCTAGGTCCCAAGATGAACCTACAGACAGCTACTGTCAGAGAAACATGGGATTCACGGGTCCTGAAGTTCTCCCCGGCACAAAGCTGTGTTCACTGTTGCTTCACCTGCCCTATGTCCCTGCACAGGAGCGGCTCCTTCTGCTCTTGATTGGCATAGCCAGACCCTGCAGACAGACTGGCCAGCCTGACACAGTCACCATCTCATTTGGTAAGGACCCATAAACGTCAAGCTTCTTGTTATTCACGTTATTCTTGTGTTCGTTACAGCTGTTGGTATCCTCATCAAGCCAAATCAGAAGATTTTATGGGCTTGCTGTAAAATTCTCTCTGGATGTCTGCCACTCTCGCTGAGGGGCCTACTCGGACAAAATCCCATCTGCTATCTAGAGGAGACATCAGAGCTACTGAAAAGAGGGAGAACGAGCAGAATCAGGGGGCCTGGCATCTGAGCCTTGGTTAAATCCACCCACGCACCCACCCACTGTGTCTCTGATCACATAGTTGTCCACTAAACACCAGCAGCTTGGGTTATGTCCAGGTTATTAGGCAGGGCCTGGTACTATGTCTCGGGCCTGAAGCTATGTCTTATGTGTCCTTGCAATAATGTACTCCTTAACCTTATGCCTTGTGAATATTTTTATCAACAAAACACTTTTTTCTCCCATTTGTAGACAATAACTCTTTCTGTGTTGTTGGACTGAGAAAACTCACAAAGGAGAGTTACTCTGAATTTAATTTCATTTAGAAAGTAATGTGCAAGGCATATGTCAAGTGCATTTGTATGTGTGCTGAGCATCTGTGTATGTCTATGCCTCTGTGTGTGTGTGTGTGTGTGTGTGTGTGTGCCTGTGCCTGTGTGCCTGTGTGTGCCTGTGAGCGCCTGTGTGCACATGTGGAGACCAGAGGTCAGTCTCTACTTTCAACTTGTCTTTTGCGACAGGTTCTTTCACTGACTGGAGCTCAGTGACTGGTTAGGTAGCCCGTGAGTGTCAGGGATCCTCCAGCCTCCACTTCCCCAGATCTGGGGCTACAGGCACATGCCACTACAACCAGCTTTTCAGGTGGGTTCTTGGGATCAGACTTAGATCTCCATGCTTAAACATCAAGCACTTGTATAGTGTGTGTAGTGTGGCTGAATGAGAAATGTCCCCATAGGCTTGTGTGTTTGGACTCTTGGTCACCAGATGGTGACGTTGTTTGGGGAGGCTGTGAAACCCTTAGGAGGTGCATCCTGGCTGAAGAGATGTCACTGGAGGTGGACTTTGGAGGTTTATAGTCTGGTCATACTTCTTGTGTTCTCTCTCTCTCTCTCTCTCTCTCTCTCTCTCTCTCTCCCTCCATCCCCTCCTCTCTGTCCTTTTCTCTCCCTCTCTCTACATTTCCTATGTGCAGACAAACCCACCTCTTGTCTGCCACGTGCTATACCTCACCATGATTATGGACTATAGCTCCCTAGCACAGAGATAAGCCAAATCAACTTTCCTTCTTAAGTTGCTTTTAGTCACGGTATTTAATAACACCAACAGAAAAGTAACAGACTGGCTGTGTGGTAACTAGATTTTGATGGTTGGTATCGTCACCTTATAGCCTTCAGCTACAGAGTGAGTTGTTTTAAAGTTAGTTAGTGAACACCTGTATACTAGACCCCAGTGGTGCCAGCCCAGGGGAGAGATGCTTCCAATGGCATTTGCTTTGCCAGAAGAAGAAGAAGAAGAAGAAGAAGAAGAAGAAGAAGAAGAAGAAGAAGGAGGAGGAGGAGGAGGAGGAGGAGGAGGAGGAGGAGGAGGAGGAGGAGGAGGAGGAGGAGGAGGAGGAGGAGGAGGAGGAGGAGGAGGAGGAGGAAGAAGAAGAAGAAGAAGAAGAAGAAGAAGAAGAAGAAGAAGAAGAAGAAGAAGAAAATACCATGAAGTACAGAACCCACATACTGATCTCAGCTATACATAGCTCTCTAAAAACTGAGAATATTCTGTCCCCAGAGATAAGACAGCCTACATGTCTCTCATCAAATCAGCTTTGTGGAGGTCTGATAGTCCTAGCACCTGGAATCGCACTGGGCCATGTGGAGATGAGAAATCATATGTCTTGCTTCAGAAAAGCTTATATTTTTGTACTGATAGGGTATTCATACCCAAAGCTCTGGATCCCAAATTCAATCTACAGCCCCAGGGAGATCCAAACATGCCTGCATCAGTCAACAAGCTTGACCCACCATCTGGAAAGTCAGATGAGTCATTGCTATAACACCATGAAGACAATTCGAGGGCTTGGAAGGAAGTGTGACAAATCTCATGGAGATGAAAGGGTCTTCAGAGCTGTTGATCCAAGGCATGCAGAAACTAGGCAAGTCTGTAGAGAGTCATTTTTCTCCAAATTTAAGTATCATCATTTATTGCTGTTGGGATGTAGACATGCAGCTGAATAATAACTGGAGTTTGGGGGCATCGAACAGCATGGAAACTACACCAGATATTCATATATTCCCTGTCCCTGGGCTGCACAGAGGCTCATCACTAGATTGTAAGCTACAAACAGGGGTCTCCCTAACACTCAGCATGTCCGTCTCCATACACACAAAGCAAGAGTCCAGCAAGACCAAAAGCAAAGGCCACGCAGGCGGCCCGCATGTGCACGGCACCCACATCCCTGACTTCTGACTCAGTACCCAGCATCCTTCACTTCTGGATTCAGCACCCAACATTTGTGTGCACCGCCCCTCCCCCCCCCCCAACACCCTTTACTTCCTCTGGATTCAGCTTACATTTATTTTTCTGACTGTTTCATGATTGACTGCTGTGGAAAAAAACAGTCAACGTTCAAGAGATTCTCAAGTGGCCACTAATGCCGCACAATCAACCGCACCAGTTGTACTGGGTCACTGGACTATGCCTAATGAATACACAATGACAAATGTGGATTGGATCACTCCTGTGCTGAGGCAGTTATAATACATGGTTCCTGGCTGGGAAGATAGCTCAGTTGTTAAGAGCAAATACTGATCATGCAGGAAACCTAACTTCTGTTCTCAGCACCCAGGTCATAACCTCTGACTGCCCAGCTCCAGCAGATCCTACACCCTCTTCTGTCCTCCATGGGTGCCTGCATTCATGTGGACATACCACACACAGAGACAGAGTCAGACACAACATTTAACATGCAAAAGTAAATAACTTTTAATAAACTAAATATCCTCCCATTACTATGGAAACCTGGAAAGTCACATGGAGATATGACAGGTTGCAGGGACACCTGGGAAACTCACAAGATGCAGAAATATAGAAGCCAGAGCCCTAGTTTCCTAATGAGTAACAGGCTCCACCTAGCACTCCACAGACTCTCCATGTATGGAATAAACTTGCGCTGTGCCAAGCCTCTGGGGCAGCAGGGTTTACTTGTCTCAGTCCAGCTCGATGGGCTCTGCCATATCTAGTATGTCAGCCATTCTTGCCTCAGTGGCTATTACTGAAAAGTCCCAACTGCTTGCAGTTCACATTCCATCTGGACACATGCTTAGGGTGGCTTCCTCCTCTCCCGCATTAAGAAGGTGAATCCTAGCCAGGCAGTGGTGGTGCACACCTTTAATCCCAGCACATGGGAGACAGAGGCAGGCAGATTTCTGATTTTGAGGCCACCCTGCTCTACAGAGTGAGTTCCAGGACAGCCAGGGCTACACAGAGAAACCCTGTCTTGAAAGAAGAAGGAGGAGGAGGAGGAGGAGGAGGGAGGAGGAGGAGGAGGAGGAGGAGGAGGAGGAGGAGGAGGAGGAGGAGGAGGAAGAAGAGAAGGAGAAGGAGAAGGAGAAGGAGAAGGAGAAGGAGAAGGAGAAGGAGAAGGAGGAGAGGGAGAGGGAGAGGGAGAAGGAGAAGGAGAAGGAGAAGGGGAAGGAAAGAAGAAGAAGGAGAAGGAGAAGGAGAAGGAAAGAAGGAGAAGAAGAAGAAGGAGAAGGAGAAGGAGAAGGAAAGAAGGAGAAGAAGAAGAAGAAGAAGAAGAAGAAGAAGAAGGAGGAGGAGGAGGAGGAGCAGGAGGAGGAGGAGGAGCAGGAAGGAGGAGGAGGAGGAAGGAGGAGGAGGAGGAAGGAGGAGGAGGAAGACTCCTGAACTGATGTCAACCAATCACAGTCCTTGCCAGATTGGTTTAGGCTCTAGCAGGGTATCTACCTCTGAACATGAGATGAAAGGCAGTTCCTTAGTAATTTCAGGAAATGCTTTATTTCTTCAACATGATCGTGTATGCACCTATGACCTGGAGGCCAAGGACAATATCCACATGGTGACAATGGCAAGGAAGACAGAATGAAAGGAAGAGGATTCTTGACATAACTTAGAAGCCATCAGCTAGCCAAGCACTCTAGCACTGTTTTGAGTCAGTTGTCTGAGAGGTACCTGCCATGAATGTCAGAGGTTTCAATCTAGCTGCACATCAGATCTGAGGAGAGCCTGAGATTCTGTGTTAATCCAGCTGCTCTGGAGCCCAGACATCAGCTCCAGAGGAAAGATCACTGTGTATGCAGGGGCAGAGGACATACCTTTCTGATAGGCTGTGTGCCGGTAAGTACCAGCCAAAGGACATTATCTGCAAATAGGAACCCTCGGAATTGCCAAACAACAATCTGGCAAAGCTGTACTTTACACTCAAAGCTCAGACCATGCAAAAGGAAGCAAAAATCCATGCTGCAGAGGGCATGGCCACCTCCTCAGCCCCTCTGTCACTGCTCCGGGGCCTCTACCTCTGCACACTGTGCAGACAAATCCTCCCAAATGACAGTTGTCCTTCCCCTATTCTTCTTTCCCTTGGACTCAAAGAAACACCTGGATTCTTCCACCAACTTCCTCTCCCTTACAGAACAAGGCAATCAGAGCCCGTAAGACTCCATTTAGCAGCTGACTCCAGAAGAGACTTAGCTGGAGCCTCACTCTGAAATCACCCTGAAGCAACAAAGCCATCCATCACTACTTCCTGTCTATCACATAACACTAGGCCCCTGCTTCACAAGCGTGGCTCGGGGTGTCATGGTACACACGGAGGTCATATAGGGTGAAGAACTTGCTTGGAATGGATAAGCGGGCTGTGCGGGATCGCATGGCCGGTTGCAGAGTTTAGAACGACTCTGCACATCTTGAGGTTTTAATCTAAGTTCAGTCAGGCATTTTTTATGGCCCTGCCTATGTTATAGTTTGGATTTTAAATATCCTACCTCTTTGCCACAATGTGCTTCCTCACTCTCAGCCCAGAAAATATGCAGCCAAGCAATCATGGACTACAAACGTGAGTCAGAATAAACCTTCACCCTGTAGGTTGATTTTCTCAGGCATTTTATCATTATCACCCAAAGCTGATTAACAGCAGTGGTCGTCAACCACTTAACCATAGGCTGGCCAGCCTCTGCTGCTGGGTGATGGTGCTGCTGACACTGGCCTTGTCTCTCCTGCTCTAGCAAGCAGGCTCTGGCTTTTTCAAGGGACAGAAGACGTGTGACTCATGCAGTAAGACAGAGGCTCTGCTTACAAGTGAAAGAATCCAGGATATGTAACAGTGGAAACAGAGTCAGGGGAATATTTTGTATTTTAACATCACGCCACTAGACAGCATCAGTGCTGAATGCTCACTCACCAACACTATCGTCCTCGCTTCCTTTCTGCTGCTATGACAAAACACCCTAACCCAAAGCGACTTAAAAGAGGAAGAGTTGATTTGTCTCACAATTCCAGGTGATGATCTTCATGGAGGGACTCAAACCGATGGTCACACTATATCTGTAGTTGAGAGCAGAGGGAAACAAAGATACCCAGGATATCGGCTTGCTTCTGCTCTCGTATAATCCTCTCCTGTCTTGTATAATTCAGGAACTGACCTCCAGAGAGAGACTCTACCTACAGTGTTCTCGCACCAACCAACAATCCAGGCATGCCCCCCCAAAGACACCCCCACAGACTAACCTTATCTAAACAAGTTCTCAAGTGAGGCTCTCTTCTTGGGCAAGTCTAGGCTATAGCTAGCTGACAATTAAGAACTGACCAGCACAACTCTTGACCCCAAAAGTTTGCAGAGCTCTGTGCTACAGCACCATAAAGTGTTAAGAAATAAGGTGTCTTTGTGTGAAACTGCAAGAAGTAAAGTGTTGAACAGAAAGACTTTTCAGTATAGCTGCTTTCCCTTTGGAGAGCTGACAGTTTACCCAAAATGAAGGACCCAGTACTAGAGCGGCAACACAAAGCTCAGACTATAATTTTCAAGAGAGCTTCCTCCCCATCTCATAAAGGCTGCTCCATGACCTTGAACTCCCAAGACAAGCACACTTCATTTTTCTTCAAATTACCTCCAAACAATTACATTCATATTGCGCTCATGTCCAGCAATCTGAGACCCAGTCCTCCAAATTGTCTGTAATGTGAAACATGACTAACTCCTTCCCTGGGTGAATATTTTTGCCTGGTGTGTGTGGTAACATCTTTTAAACAGATTCTTACAAATTGAACATCTCACGGAGTACGTAAATTGCCACTCCTGATGTGAGGAGACATCTTCGCTGCTGAGTTTGCCAGCAACCTGTGCTACCTCACTGTCCCCTTTCTGCCAGCCATGTTGAAGTTCCTAGGCAAATGAGTACATGTCCACAGCACTTCTGCACATCTCTGCTGTCACCCCAACACCTCAAGTGTCCCAGAGACTCGGGAGATGCTGTATTCATTACTGTATTCAGACCCCTGGGATCACACAATACTCCGGAAACAAAGCCACCAGATATTTCCTAGGCTTCTCAGGTAAAGGGAGATTTTTACTATAAAAAGTAACTCGTTTATCTTTTTCATATAGGCCTCCTATTTTCTTCCAAGTAAAAATATTGGAAGTATTTATGTGTTGTGCAAGATGCAAGGGGTCAGCTTCTGGTTTGCTCCTCACAGTCTCCTCTTCGATTGTTAAGACACTGTCTCTCTAACAGAACCTGTAATCCATTAAATTGGCTAGACTAGCTGGTCTCCATTGTAGGGTTACGAACCAGTATTGCCTCACGGTCTTTTCCATGGATGTTGGGAATCCAAACTCACACTTTGTGCTTGCAAAGTGTGATGGTTTGTATACACTCGGCCCAGGGATTGGCACTAATAGGAGGTGTGGCCTGTTGGAGTAGGTGTGTCACTGTGGGTGTGGGCTATAAGACCCTCACCTGGAAGTTACTCTTCCACTAGCAGCCTGCAGATGAAGATGCAGAAATCTCAGCTCCTCCTGCACCATGCCTGCCTGGATGCTGCCATACTTTCTGCCTTAATGATAATGGACTGAACCTGTGAACCTGTAAGCCAGCCCCAATTAAATGTTGTCTTTATAAGAGCTGCCTTGGTCATGGTGTCTCCACAATTCCTTTCTCAACATGCTGCTATCTTGATGGTAGTGGCCCCTAAGTACATTCACAGCAAACAGTGACTCAACACACACCCAACCTCTAATCTGCTTATTTTAATTTTATTTGACAATTTATATACATATGTGTATTGTATGTATTTGTGGGGCTCAATATGATATTTCCATTTGTGTTCACAATGCATAATGACTAAATCAAACTAATGAACAAATGTTGAACATCAGTCACTTACCCTTCTTTCATTCAGAAGTCATTTTAAACTGCTTTAGCAGTTGTTAAACATATAATAGATAATATTTTTAAATATTTATTTATTTAGGGGTGTGTGTGTGTGTGTGTGTGTGTGTGTGTGTGAAAGAGACAGACACAGAGAGAGAGAGAGCGTTTGTTTGTAGTGCCTCTGAAGTCCAGAAGAGGGCATTGGGTCTCATGCATCTGGAGTTACTTCAGAGCCATCAACATGAATTAGAGGAATGAACATGTGTCCTCTGTAAGAGCAATATGTCATTTTAGCCACTGAGCCATCTCTCCAACCCCTCACATTGGTCACCGCTCTGTGCAGAAAGAGTTCTTTATGGTTCCATAACCCTGCCCTAACCCCCCTAAACCTCCATAGAAGATAGCTGAACAGCTCCAATTGCTTGAGTCTCTCCTCCGCATTTTGATGATCAGCCAAGTTTGTCAAGAAGTTGAGCAGGAAACCTTAAAGATCAGGCATTAACAGTAATCCAGAAAATAGCTATGGTAATATCAGGTTCTTTTGGAGGAGCAGGAAGTCACGAGAAACCATTTTGCCCATGCATGTTCTACTGCCTGAAGATGATATTTTTGAGGACTTGAGTAGTTGTAAGCCATTGGGTTTTACTAGGAAAGGAGATGAGAGAAGAACCTTTCAGACAACGGAAAGAGCACATCCCAAGCCATGTCTGGAAAACCAGCAAGCACAGGCATCGTCATCATACCACGCTTGTTCTCATCTTATCTCCAAAGGTAGACCAGGGTTGCACCTCGTCAATCCTTGGATGGAGATTAGAAACAAAGTCTTGGAAGAAAGAAGCATGGCGCTTATGATATGCTGAGACATGGGCAAAGAGAACAAGAGTTGCCTCAGAGAAGGCTTTGCTTTCATGCTGAGGTTCTCAACCTGCGGATCTGGACCCCCAAAGACAACCAGACAACATGGATACGTACATTACAATTCATAACAATAGCAAAATTGGTTATCAGGTAGAAATGAAAATAATTTTATGGTTGGCGGTCACCACAACATGAGGAACTGTATTAAAGGACTGCAGCATTAGGAAGGTTGAGAGCCACTGCTTTAATAGGTGCGGAAGGGATTGATCATTGTCTTAGTCACTGGGAGATAGGCAGAGAGGAGTTTAGATCTTGCCTCTTCTACTACTTTCTGCTGTGATAAGCACTGTTATCAAAAGCCACCTAGGGAGGAAGAGGATTATTTTGCCTTAATGTTTATGGCTCATTATAATTATTGAAGGAAACCAAGGCAGGAGTTGAAGCAGAAACAAATGGATGGGTGCTGTTTAGTGGCACCATGTTTTTCATGGCTTGCTTGGCTTGCTTTTTGTGTACAACTCTGGACCATTTACTCTGCCATAGCACTGCCTACAGTGAGCTGAGCCTTCATCATTCATTGTTCAAGAAAATCCCCTTGCGGATGTCCACAGTCCAATCTGCTAGAGGCAATTCCTCAATTAAGTTTCCTTCTTCTTAAATGACTCTACTTTGTGGAGAGGGAAAAATAAACAAATAAACAAAAACAAAAACAAAAACAAACCTAGCACAACTCCCAACTACAATTCTGTATAAACTTCCCCAGGAAGCTTAACACACACATGTTGGGGCTGATGAGATGGTTCAGAGGGTAATGATGCTCGATGCCAATCACAACTACTTGACTTTGATGTCAGGGACCCTCGTGGTAGGAAGGGGGAAGCAGCTCCTAGAGTTGTTCTCAGCTCCACACACATGCCCTGACAGGCACATGCACACACATAAATAAATAACTACAAGAAGATTAATTTTTGAGAACACATATTCAGTTCCTCTGCTACAAATGAGTTAGAACGTCTAGGAAATGCTTCCCAGCACCAATTATTTCTTTAAAAGAACAAGAAACTGTTTGAAAATAGCTCAAAGCCCATGCCGCTGTACAGCCTCCAAGTCTAATTTAGGAGGCTGGAGAGAAGTCTCAGTGATTAAGAGAACGTGTTGCTCTAAAGGAGGACCTGAGTTCAGTTTTCAGCACCCACATGGTAGCTCAAAAACATCCCACTTGTAACCTCAGTTCTAGGGGATCTGATGCCCTCTTCTGACCTCCCAGGGCATGCACTTATGCAAGCAAATAGACATAAGATAAAATATATAAATCTAAAAATAAATTTCAAATCTAAAACTTAGTTTAAAATTGTTATGCAGAATCCAAAACTTTCTATGGATGAAGGAAAGATCCCATAAGGGCTGGATTAGTTGGATGTCTTTACTGCAAACAGCCTCTCACTAGTCCGTCATCTAGATACGGATAATAAATACAATTCTGTTCTTTGTCTCTGCAAAACTCCAAACACAGTGCCTCTAGAAAACGCAAACTTGGTTGAGTTTGGAAATTTGCAGACAGCAAAGAGTGAACGTATTTAAAAGATAGGGGAGGCATCCGCAACCAAAATTACACAGTGCAATCAACAAGACGAAAACAAAGGAAGGCTGGAATCAAATTCTATCTGGGCATGCAGAAAAGTGCCATGTGGTTAAGCAGTTTTAAGGGGAAGAGGGATGGATGTGTTTCCAAAGTGGTGGTTTCAACGTTGCCTGGAATTACCTCAAATACTTTGTGTATGGAGGAGACCTTAGCTCTCTCAAGCAAAGGGACATCATCTTCTGCTGACTTAGCCCATTATGATACAGAATAGGCCATTAAACCAAAATGAACATGACATAAAGATAATTGCATATCTTATTTAAAACCTGTTCCAATCACCATCACCAATAATAATAATAATAATAAAAGGTCTAAACTTCAAAATAATAAGGACAGGCAGAGAAGCAGTAACTTCTTGTGCCAAACAGCATGGATAACTCAATAAAACAACAGCAGCTCCAGCTCCTTGCTGTAGACCTCCTCGGAGAATCCATTTGCTTCAGTCTGTCACCTATAACAGAGCAGAGCTTATTACAGACACCTGGGAAATCATGTGCCTCAGTAGGATTCGTGACCAAAGCTCCTGGTCAAGGCTCACTAGCAAAACTGAATGAGCAATGGGCAATAATCTCTACAGTCTTGCTTGTACAGAGAAAGTAGGAAAGAGACAAAGAAAACAGTAAGAATTCAGTGGGTTTATTAGGGCAAGGGGAGTCTCTTAGGAAGACTTCAACATTGCACATAGAATCTTTCTCAAAGTGTCTACTTAGGGATAGTAAAATTCTACACAGAGCACCCCTGCTTCTGCAACAGTGGAAAGAACACCTAAGACAAAAAAGGATGGGGTAGTCAGATAATGGAGGTATTGGGAAATTGGGAGTGTTTTAATGAAGAGACAAAAATTTACTTTTAAGGATGCCATTATTGTAATTCTGCATGAAATCCAAACAGTGGGAGCCCTTTTCTTAATCCTGTGTTCTCCAGTCATTTGCAAGCTAAGCCACTCCAGAGATATAAATGTCATTCAAGAAGTTACTCCCGAGATCGTGACACCATTGGGGTGATAGATTATGATGCCAAGAGCTAAATGCAGAAAGTCTTCTACCGATGAAACAGAAAGCACAGTAAATACTACATAAATACCACATATTGCGTTAATCAGTCGATCAATCGATGTCAAGTGCTAGACAAAGCCCTGTGGATCTCCATGATAAACTGTGGCTTAAAAACCAAAATCAGGAAGAATCCATTGAAGGACGGCTTTCTACATGGCCCGCATCTGCTTTGAACACATAATTCTCCAAACTCAAAGTCAGACACAGGTGACATTTAAAGAAGAAAGATGTTGCAATTTCCAGACAGGGAAGTATTTGTCTTTCTCTAATTAAACTTAGTCACTGCATTGAAATAAAGCCATAGCTGGGCCACAGTGCTTGTATTTCACTTACAGCTAGGCTGTGCAGTAAGGATAATGTTGCTGAGAACAAGCTCATTGCCAACAGGCCAATCACCATTCCTTTTAAAACAAGCTCATTGCCAACAGGCCAATCACCATTACTTTTAGAAAAGTCACTGCTGCGACCACCAATGTTTGCTGTAACTAACAGCAAATTAGATGGTGACACTTCCTCTTTTATTTGAAACAAAATCTTGCTATGCAGCCCAGGGTTGCCTAAATCTTACAATCATCCTGCCTCGGTCATCCACGAGCTGAAGTTACAGGTGTACACCACTACACTCAGAGACTTAACCCAAGAACTTTCAATAAGACAAGAGGCTATGCACTTTGTAGCACACACATTTCTTGAGTACTTGTTTCAATTTTTGAAAGATTTGGGTGACCAACCAGGGGGCATTCAGGAGCTGGACTTAAGCCCCCTACACATTTGCAGGTTGGTCTTCACGTGGGATCCCTAACAAGGGGAACCAGAGCTGTCTCGGTCTCTGTTCCCTGCCATTAGGTCCCCCTTCCCCCTGCCTGGACTGCTTGCTTGGGCCTCTGTGGAAGAGGATATGCCTAGTCCTGCTGGAGTAGACATTCCAGGGTGGGGTGGTACCCAAAGGGGGCTCCCCCTTCTCTGAGGAGAGGGGAGGGAACCACATGGGTGGAAGGATTTGTATAACTTTAATTTTTTCAAAGCCTACTTTTAATGATGGTTCTTAAACACTTTAACCTCCCTTCTAGCCCACCACCCACCAGAGGTAGTGTAAAAGAAAGGATATTATGATATGGGGTAAGTGAACCTCGGTTCACAAGTCAGCAGCTGGATCCACTCAAACCCTTCACGAATATGCCACAGTTTAGTTCAGTGGTGTCGGGAGAGCAGCGGTGGTAGCAGAATCTAGCAGGAACAGCTAGGCTTCAGCCAAAATGGCATGAGTCAGCAGGAGGGACCAGGACCAACAGGAAAGCCGTGAAAGGTTCTCTGTAGTGCCTCTCTCAGAGAAGACTCAAGACCAACAAAACATTGCAAAGCTAGCTATATAAGCCAGCGCCTGTCACAACCCCTTGAGTTCTACTTATACTCCTTCCAAACATCACCTGTCCTCCACCGATCTTGCCTCACCACGTGTCTTGCCTCAGCACATGAGTCCGTCTTGGCAAAACTCCACTTGAGTCTGTTTCAGCTGACATCACTCCACCAATTGGCCGGAGTCTGAGGAAGCTGCAAAAAGCCGCAGTTTTTGATGTGTTTCTCTCTATGGAGTCCTGACAAATGCAGCTCAACTATGCAGTGTAAGGCGAATCAATAAATGCATGTCATTAGAAAAACAATCCTTCATCACATGTTTTTTTTTTTTTCACGTTCTTGCTTTAGCAAAACATCCTTTCACCTGTGTCTGCTTCAGGAAAACTCCTTCATGTGTTTGCCCCATCAAAACACCATCTAATACAACTGACTTTCCAAAGAATCCATAAGTTTTTACTTAAGATTTGTAAGTGGAGGACTGGGAGGAGAGGAGGGAAGGAGGGAGGGAGGGAGGCTCTGATCAGGAGGGCAAATGAATTTTAAAAAAATAAAATAAAATAAAACATTATCATACAACTATTCAGGATGTTTTCCCATAAATAAGCAAAATCACAATTCCAGAATGCGATGCTAAGGAACTGAGAACTTAGTGTGCCCAGGACTCCTTGTTTCCAGCATCCTTTGTAAGTGTGCCCAGGACTCCATGCTCCTCTGCACTGAGGTTCAGAGCACTCTCCACTTATTCCCAGTCACACCATCCATAGGCAACAGCTCCATTAGTCTACAAACATTCACTGAGACACAGTGGTGAACGGTGGACCCATTAGAAGTCTGCTATCTCTCCCCTGTTCTGCTATTCTAGAAACTGAAGAGTTTCAACATATCCTCACCAGGCTTCATTCTGTTTCATAAACACAAGCAAGGACACACTTAGCATCACCGGCCCGGGATGAAGACATGAGTCAGAGTAGCCTGTGGGTTCAAAGTACACTGAGAGTGCACTGATGGTCTCCATGTGCCAGGAGACTTATACAGACCACTCTGTCCAACTCTGAGAGTAGCCTGGGAAGCAGGCATTGTAACTTCCACACTTTCAAGACAGAAATGGGGGCTTGGTGACGTCTCCAGACACCATCGATCATACAGAGAATACATGGGGGTGGGAAGTGTAGAGGGGTTATCTGCAGGAACTCTCTACTTTGGCCTTGATGCAGTAGAGTCTTACAAGGGGGAGGATAAAGACTGGAGAAAGAAAGCAGCAAGTGTTTAGTTGGCATAGTTTTTTTAAATATTTTATTGGGTTTTTATACCTTTTTCTTCTCTTCCAACCCTTATTCCACGCTAATCCCTTTCAAACCCCGCCCCCGTCACTAAGATAGGAAAGAAAGAAGGTTAAAGGGGAAGGGGGCATCGTATTTCTTGGAGCAAGTCCAATCTTCATCATCAGGATCACTCCAACTTCTCAGCAAGCCGTAACTGCAACCAGGACCAACAAGGATCAGCAAGGACCAGCCAGGACCAGCAAGGGCCAGCAAGGGCCAGCAACAGCCTCTTTCTTCTTTGGAATGCCTCCCACCCTTCTCCGGGTTCTGGCATTTATTTCCTCTCCAAAGTTCCGAGGATTAAACTATCTGCAGTTGACAAAAATGACAGCCCTCCTAGAGCATGAGACAACCATAGCTAACAGCTGTGGACAAACTGAAGCAGCCCCATACCCCACCCCTGGGATTAAAACGTAACATAACTGATTTTTTTTGAAGAAATCAAAACTCCCACTACAGTATTTCAGACAGGAGCTGAGCCTAGAGCCAAGTCCAATGGAGAGGTGTGCACAGGATGAGCAGTAAGACCATGCCCTCCCATGAGACTTCTGGATGAGGGCTGGAGCCGTGAGCTGCACCTGTCCACTGAGCTAGGAAACAGAGAACCAACTTAACACTCTGGGATTATCTGATGTGCAGAGGAAAACAGCTCAGGCAGTAAGACACTTGGTTTTATAACATGTTCAGTGTCCAGTGAAAATGCTGGCTGTGGTGTCAAATGCGTGTGATCCCTGCACTGGAGAGCGGACACGGGTGATTCTGAGGCTGATGGGCAGCCAGCCTAGCCTACTTGGTGAGCAGCATTTCCCACTAAAATGGTGAACAGCTCCTGAAAAAGGACCCCCAAGGTTATCCTCTGGTCTCTACACACACTCACTCACACACAAACACACACACACCTGAATGCACACACTCACTCACACACAAACACACACACACCTGAATGCACACACTCACTCACACACAAACACACACACACCTGAATGCACACACACACACATGCACACATATGCACAAAAAGAAAACAGTAATAGTCTGGTCACAGGATAGAAGATGGACCAGAGGACTGGGTGATAAAGGAAGCCAAACAGACTAGGTTGTGGCATTCAGTGCTGAGGGAGGGACCAGGGTCTTTTGATGCAGGAGCCTGTGTGATGTCAGACTCTAGAAAGGACATACAGAAGGGAACAAGAGGAGGAGGGGAGGGGAAGGCCACAAGATCATCTTTGAGTTAGTGGACTGTCAGGCTCTGTGGAGCATCTAAGTGGAGGCATATCTAATAGGCTGATGGATGAAGAGGCAGCACACACCAAACACAGTGATGGGGAAAACCAAGGACAGAAGTGCCCTAGCTTCCTGGTGTGCGATGGTGGGGAACCTGTGCTGTGTCCCTGGCTGAGAAACCTTGAAGATGTGGGAGCAAAGGGAAGTGAACGTTCTCAGTATCACCCCCTCGGGAGCAGCAAAGAGTCCCTTCTCCCAGCCACACTTTGCTCTCCCAGTGGATGGTATTCGACCTTCAAGATTGTCGCCGAGGATGCCCTGTCCATTTGGTCTTTGCTCCTTCAACAAAAAGGGCAGTAGGATAAGTAAT
The DNA here is from genome assembly GCF_000001635.26 of Mus musculus. NCBI lineage: Eukaryota > Metazoa > Chordata > Mammalia > Rodentia > Muridae > Mus > Mus musculus. The sequence continues at coordinate 55,052,565 of NC_000085.6, forward strand.
TTTATTTCATTGGTCCTGACCATCTGAAGCAAGCGGTGACAGGGTAACCTAATTCTTAGACAGAGACAGAGATAGAGGGGTGTGTGTGCGCGTGTGTGCGTGTGTGCATGTGTGTGTGTGTGTGTGTCCCCGCAAATGGGAATCTAAATGTGAACCTAGGAAAAGGTCACAGGGTGTTCCTGTGGCCATTTAGTCATTGATAACTCCACGCCTCCCTACAGATTTTTTGTCCAGATATTCTGTTGTTTACAATCACACATGTGATTGTTTACGTGACATTTGACTTCCTGTTCTGCTCAAGCCTCTTTGTGTAACTACAGCATACTAGCTGACATTTAAAATTTAGTAAAAGATTTTTCAACACCCACTGTGTGTCAGGCACCAGGCTCAATCCTAGGGATGTGAGCTGCTGGGACCTGATTCTTACCGTTGGTTGTTTACAGCCGGTGACGGTTCCGTTATTGTCTTCTTGGTTAACTAGGACTTGGTTCCTACTGTCAGGTTGTTTACAGCCAGTGACGGCTCAGTTATTATCTTCTTGGTTAACTAGGACTTGTCAGGTTGTTTATAGCCAGTGACAGCTCAGTTATTATCTTCTTGGTAAACTAAGGACATTTCTGATTCTGATTCTGTTTCAGAGAAACTTCCCTGGTCTCTCTGCACCAAGCCCTGAAGAGTCTCGCTCTAAAGCCAGACACCCCAGGAAGAGGAAGCTCCCACAAGACACCTGCTGTAGACTGAGCCACCCTGCCACCATCTTGATGAGATCTGCTGTGTCTATTTTAGAGTTTGTCATGACTGCTGGCGTGTTGGCATGATGTGGAGTGTTGACATTCCTCACAGAAGAAGTACGTGGGCAGAGTCATTGGATCCTCACTTCAGCTTCCAGACAGTCTTCCCCATCATTTTGAAGAGATTCCACCCTAATTACATGTGCTCTCAGGGTCTCCAGAAGGTGTCACAGCACGTGCTGGGAAGGCTAATGGAGAGGAGACCCACTCCATCTCTGTGGCTATAGGGAAACCAAAGCCCACACGGTGTGACCTTTCCACCACGGCTACTTTGGGCTCACAAATACACCTGTACTTAACCTCTTCCCCGTGCTCCTTGTGAGTGTTCCCAATAAATGGATCAGTGGAACTGAATTTTGGCTTGTCAGCATGACCTCAGAGGAACAGATAGATGTTCGCATTCCCCCAGGGGAGTGAGGGATTAGCAAGAGCTTCACACAAGGTAGAAGTCAAAATGTTTAATGCACTTTAAATTGATCTTACAGGTGATTATGGGTGGTATCCATTTCAATTCTTAAGCAAGAGGGTGTCCTTATTCCTTTACAAGTCTCCTTTGCTACTGTTTTCCTTTGGGCTTTGTGATGTTTCACCTGTATCTATCCATACATGTATCTGCCTACCTACTTACCAAACACACATATTATATGTGTGTATATGTATATGTATATGTATAGGTATATGTATATACATATATATGTATATGTGTGTGTTTATATATGTGTGTATATATAGTAGGTAGGCAGATACATGTATATATTTCTCTATTTCCCCAACCCTGACACACACCACACACACACACACACACACCACACACCATACACACACACACCACACACACACACCACACACACCATACACACACACACCACACACACATACACCACACGTTTTTTTTTAATAGGTTCTTACTGTGTAGCTCTGGTTGGGCTGGAGTTCAATTCACCTATTTTAAAAGATACTGCATAATGATTTTTCATATTTATCTGAATTATACAATCATAATCACTCTAATTTCAGAACTGTTTTGATATTGTCAAGAAAGACCCCATATACAAAGCAGATGTAGTCCTTTCTTCCTTCTTTCCACACATTGAATATAGCTGATCTACATATGTCTGTCTGTCTACATAGATTTTTTTTTCCCACAGTGGATATTTTATAAGATAGAATCCTACATTTCATTTGTCTTTTTTTTTTAACCAAGATTTGCAATTACAGAGAATAATATATTTAAAGTTTACTCATGTTATAGAATCTATCAATAATTTCTTGTAAAGGCTAGCTACTATTCTATTGCTGGGCTAGAGCACATTTTGTTGATTTATTCATGGACAATGACTTTGTGTGGGCTTGTTTCCTCTTTGGCTATGATGAATAATGCTGCCATGAACAGCCATCTATATGTTGTCTATATACCTAGGTCTAAATTGCTGGGTGATAACCCAAATGTGCCCACTCTTTTAATTTATCTTCTGTTTGTTTGAATATTAACCCTATATCTAATACATGGGTTGTGGATATTTTATCACACCCCATAGGTCACCTTTGACCCAGTTTTCCAACAGTAATTTTTGGTGCACCAGTTCCTTCTCCATGACTGTCCTTGATATCCATAAAGATCAACTGACCATATCATGAATGTATTGCTCGACTCTTCCGTCCCATCTGTCTACTTGTCTGTTCTTCTGCCAGCATCAGGCTATTATTATTTAACCTTTTGGGGAACAACAAGACTGTTTTCAAAGACACAGGACTCTTTGTAATTCCTCCAAGAAATGTGTGGGGTTTGTGTTTTCTCCTTACCCTTCAGCACTGGTCCATCTTTTTGTTGTAACTCTCCCAGGAGGAATGAAGTGGAACCTCACTGTGCTGTCGATGTAAATTTCCCTGCTGGCTAATGACCCCGTGGCATTGTGATGCTAAAAGTTCTGAGGTGTGTTTCATATCTTATTTGTTCCCTACATTAAAATAAAAAACTGTCTTCTTAGAACTTACCAATATAAAACTGATCTATTAGATCTATCGGGCCCCTTTGATATCAGGGAGGGGAGGGGATCATTAATGATGTAGTCGATATAAGTTGTGTATGGAATATGCTCATGTTCTTAGGATTCCAGAAAGAAAGAAACCACAAGTACCCTTAACGTTCTGTCCTTTAGAGAGGGTCAGGCCAAGACCCCATTTAAGCAGGAACTCATTTTTCTAAACAACAAGAAAAATGGAAATTGAGAGGAGCAAAATATAATATTGTGAATAGACCTAGGGTAGATCTAGACTGGAGTTTCAAAGGGTCCTGCATGCTAGACTAGAGATCAGATCACAGGGAAGTCTCTGAGGCTGTAAACCCAAAAGCAAATAAGGATACAGAGCATGTTCAACCTGCAGCCGGGGAAGCTGCAAATCAGGTGTCACCACAGGCATGACCATGACCTCTGTTCCAGGGCACAACGCTATGTGCCATCTTCTCCCAACTTTCAGATAGCCTTCCTGCCCATGAGGTTAGTGTGACTCATCATGCATCATAAGAAATTACAGAAGCCACCAGCTAGATGGCGGAGAACTTAGAGGAGGCTCCGAAACACACAGTTTAAAGGCCTAATGCTCAACTCTGCGATTTATTTATATGTGGCCTTTATCATTAAGCCCAAGTTTTAAAAAAGTTAAAAGTCACTGTTTAAGATGAGACTTGTCATTGAACGGATTGCCAATTTATGCTGAGTCAGCATGCACGTTCCCAGGAACCCTTGCCCTCCCTTGTCACATTTGGGGCACAGTGTTCCATTGTTGATGTTGTACTCACACTGGATCACATGGGCAATCTTTACAGAACATCGATGCCTTGCCGCTGCCACCCAGAATCCCTTTGCATCAGTTTCAAGCTACAGCCTGAACGTCAAATGTTGAAAACCTCTCCAGATAAACCAGGCTCAGGACAACTTAAAAAGGATGCAGTGAAACCCAGTCAGAACATCTTTAAGATGGAAATACGTTTTCATGCCAACTACCAATCCAGCTCGTCACTGCTCAACGCTGCACTTCCTGAAGGATCACCAAACCTAACCACTCGCCCACAGTCAACCTTAGAGAAGCAAACTTCAAAAGCTCAGGCATAAAACCCTGCCACCTTGCCTGGCAGCTCACCCTAAACCTGGGCGATTTAAATGTTCTCTACAAGTATGAAATTCACCAAAGTAATGAACAAACTCCAGAGGTGGTGGGGTCTGAACCTCTCATTTTACAGATGAGAAATCTGAGGCACAGAACAGCATCTTCAGTCCTGACGGAGAGCCTGAGTGTCCTCTCTCTGCTGCCTTTGAGCAAAGGATGTTTGGGGGCGGGGGGTGGGGGGATGGAGATGCACCTGTGGTCAAAAGTTCATCACCAAAATGTTTGTTGTTCAGGAGATTGAAAGTTTCCACGCCAACCCAGCAAGGCCAGGTGGCTTCCATTCCTTCAGTTCACGTTCATCTGATTAAGGGTAGGTACAGTAATTAGAAGCAGGCAAGGACCCAGGAAATGAAAACCTCTAATACAATTCTGTGTGGAGGGGTCAGCATCCACCATGGCAAGCAGCTGGGACTCACGGTCTGGCCTGAGGGAAGCAGAAGGAAGCGCATTCCACGCGTAGGAAAAGCAGTTTAAAGACAGATTCCCCCCAGGTCTCAGTGTTACAGCCCATTCTGGATAGTGAATGCCAGCTCGGAGCCAGACGTCATCCAACCTGGGAATGACAAGGGCTGTGCAAAACTCACTGTGCACGCTTGCTTGCTTCCCTGAGTAGATACCAAGTGCCTTGTCTTTACATTATCCTTTATAATCCTTGAAGCCACTCTATGGAGGTAGTGCGTACCCCCATTTGGCAAAAGAAGTAACTGAGGTTTAGAATGGCTGAGTTGTCACCTGTCTGCACCCAAATCCCACCGGCAGGAGTAAGGCCAAGACTAAAAGCCACACCCATCTGGAACCAGAGTTCTAGCATCTCCTATACCACACCATCTACCCCTTTCCACATCAGCAACCTTGGCTCTTAAAGAAGATCAGCCTCATCCTGACAGGTGAGAATGCACAGGAGCACCAGGGTCCATTAGAACAGATGCTGGACAGAGCAGAGTGAGCAATGGAATGCGGGCTGTGCCTTACTAAATGCATGGCCCTCTCTGCGGCTAGGAATGTGCTCAGAGAGTGAGCGCAGCCATCCCAGATGCTGCAGACCCAGGCCTCTGCGGTGTTGTGGCCCACTACAAGGAGACCCCAGGTCCATAGCTACTTTTGAACCATCTGGCTCAGTTGCCTGTTACACTGCCACGTCAGCCAAGCACAGGGCCTCCAGCAGACACAGTTTAGCGAGTTCACAGCTCAGTGATTCTCTAGATGAATTATCTGCACTCTAGTGCCAGATTTTCCCCAAAACCAGCTGCAGGTGGCTTCTCCTGGTTGCCATCTGTCTTGTCAATAGGACATGATATATAGATCACCATTTTTCCCCTCTGGTACCCACCAGCTGGGCTGTAGTATGTAGTAGTTGTGTAGTAGTTAGTAACTGATCTCTCTCTCTCTCTCTCTCTCTCTCTCTCTCTCTCTCTCTCTCTCGCTCTCTCTCTTCAGTCTGTGTCTTGACCAAACCTTAATGAAGGAAGGATTTGCTCTGGCTCAGTCTATGGTCCATCACTGGAGAAAGGCTGGAGTGTGAGGTAGCTAGCCACATCCTGTCTTTAGTCAAGAAGAAGAGAGAGATGAATGCTAGTCCTGTGTGTTTGCTTTCTTTCTGTCTCTTTTTATTAGTCTTAGGTCCCCAGTTCACAGGATGGTGGCATCTAAATTCAGTGTACGTCTTTCTCAGTTAGATCTCTGTGGAAACATCCTAGCAGGGCACCTCCCCCCAACCCCCAGGTAACTCTCAATCTAGTGACATTGGTATCGGCATTAACCAGTGCATACCCCTGGGTCCTTCCCTACCTCTGCATTCCATTCCAAACTTTCTCATTGGTTCAAAACTTCATAGTCTTTGTGACTCTTTTTAAGCCTAACCTCCTTTGCTCTGCCTGTCACATACACAATTCAAGGTTGGAATGCTGTTTTGTCTATGGGGTTGGGGGAGAACAGTAGAATTCTACCTCCTGAGTGAGACCAGCTTCTGTTGCCCTAAGGTTTTCCAGGAACCTCAGGAGACACTTTTGAGTTATTGATTGCCTGTCTTGGACAAGAAGCCTAGAAGAGAAGCCAGAGAGCACAGAGCAAAGGCTTTTGGAAGTGACCAAAGGTGTGGAGAATCACTCTCAGACACAAATATATGCAAACACACACACACACACACAAACACACACACACACACATACACACCCACACACACATGCTACTCAGCAGGCTGCCCTTTGATTTGTGCTTCCAGATACCACACTCCAAAACCTCCAACCAGAATGTGTTCAAGCCTCAAGGATCACACTCACCAGGTTACCAAAAATACAGGGTGCACTGACAGCTCGGGAGAAAGTCAAAGACTAACCACATCTTTGTCTGTATCCTAACTTGGACGGACTCTTTAAAAGGGGAGAAGGTAACTGAACATTGAACATTGGCTGGAATTAATGCACATGTTTTAGAAGTGATCATGGGACTTGGTTCTTTCTTTAAAAGTCCCATCATCCTCCACAGCTTGAAATATTTATGGGTGAAATGATAGGATATGGGAGATTATCTTGGAGACCGTCCAGAGGTGGGAGAGAGGCAGGGTATAGCTGGGAGGAAACTGAGCTCGGTTTGCCAATAGTTGGCGCCCATGACTGGACTGAGGAACCTGGCAACAAGATACTGCTCTTACCACTCTGATACCTGTTTGGAGCTTCCCATGATGAACAGGATCTTTTTTTTTTTTTTTTTTTTTAAGGGAAGAAGTAAAAAGTCTCAGCCCAGGAAGACTCCAGACTGAAACATTCCCACTCTCTCCAAGACTGTCTCAGAAGCAAGGAACAGTGCTTCCTGCTTCCCAGGACAAGCAGCTGATAAGGTCACCGTATTCATGGTCTACTAGCTATAGACTTCCTGAGAGGTGGGGTTACCTGAAGCTGTGTGGATTTGTCACATAGCCTGGGCATCCCCTTGAGTGCCCTCCCCAGCCTCTAGACTGCACTATGTCCAGCAAATATGTTTGGCTGGCTAGAAAAATGAATGGCAAACTCCTAGCCCTTTGGGTACCATTTGCAGACATAATTCTTCAATATATAAGACAAAAGTCTACCTCTGTTGCTTCCTTGCTGTGTGGCTTGGAGCAAGAATCTTAACCTCTCTGATTCTCCTCTCATATAAATCATACTGGTAAATCGCCTCCTGGCTGCTGGCTTTCCTCATAGCTTTAGTTGCTGTTCCCTGGGAAGAGCAGATATGCACTGGTGGGAACCACCAAGGCAACTCCCTGGGTGTCCCTAAAGGCCCTCAGCTTCAAAGGTGCCAGCAATGTCAACCTTGGTACCTACTTCCTGGTGTTCCATGGTGGCACTGCACAAAGACTTCAGGTCCTGGGCAAGTTTCATCTCCAAGGTTCTTGTAGTGGAAAGCATCAGCCAGTGTCATTATAAAGCAAATATGTTAACATTTCAGACTAACCTACTACCAAACCAAACCAGAGAGGGGTATTGGGGACCCAGGGCTGCTGCAGGAAGCAGGGTGCCTGACCACAGTAGACAGAAGTTTCATCTACTGCAGGAAGAAGATCCAGTCTGGCTGCAGTGGCTTTGACAAGCAGGTCTGCCAGCTGATGCCTCACACAAGACCATGGTACAGCCCTGAGCAGAGGACAGCCTATATAAAGTCAGTCCTCCAGAGCCCCTCCAACCTCAGTCTCTACAGTGTATAACACCTGTCTATACCTACCACTGACGATGCTTGCAAGGACCCTGAATGGACCTTAGGATCCTGTGGAAAGGCCAGAAAAGCTGTGGCTGAATAGCCTCTGAACAGGCTTGCAACTGTCCCTCACTGGTGTCCCTGACTCCTCCAAAAAGCTCGGCAGAGGACAACTGAAGGCCAAGCTGAGTCCAGTTTCCTGGCCTAGAATAGCCTAGCAGAAGGAACGGGCTCAGAAAGCTGGAGAGAGCCATCATTACCTATCATAGCCTGGTTCCGGAACACCCGGGCTGAGTGGAGGTGCTGAGCTCTGAGAGATGGATCAAGCTAGGCCTGGAGGGATTAAAGAAGGAACACAGGCCAACACCACAGCTCTGCTGGTAAAGCCATTTGCTGCCAAGCCTGTGACTCATCCCTGAGACCCACTGTCCCTGACCTCCATGCCTACCCACCACCCCACTGGACACACACACACACACACACACACACACACACACACACGCACGCACGCACACACACACACACACTAAATAAAAATCTAATTTGAAAGAAAAAATATAAATAACATGCTAAAGATGCCTTATCGTGTCCAGGGAGTTCATGCTCTACAAACAAAGGCCATAGGGAGGGGCAGGCTCTTGGGAAAGTCAACTCAGGTGTGAGGGTAACTATCGATCATTCCCCTATCATTCCCCACAGCAGCCCAAGTCCCCAAGCTCCAGCCAAAAGCCACCCTCCCCAGAGCTGCCTCTGGCAATGGTGAGACCGGATCTGGGCATAAAATGTCCTAGGAAATGACAGCCACATTTGAGCAGGAAATGAGTTAAGGGATTTAAGGGGATGATAGAAAATAGTCTGCAGACCTTGGACCCTGAGACTCCCCAAACTTCACACTTTTCCAAGCCGGCGCCAACACCAAGCTAAACTGAAGAACGCCTCCGCCCTCTAGTGGACAGAATGGCCATAGTCCTGGTGGTTCCAGGTGCCCTCTTCCTTCAGTGTGATAGAGAGGACCCAGAAAAGGACAAGCAAGAATAAAACTGTGGACCATTGTCTCCGGCCCCTATTCCCTTCCCTCGTTCTTCCTCACCAGTCCCCCATTTTCCCACTGATCAGACATCCACCCTTCCCAGCTTGCTCGTTTGCTCCCACATAAAACTCACTCTGTGAATGAATAAAGGAGCTTAAAATGGGAGCCTCACCTGGAGAAACTCGGTTTCAACTGGCAGAGCCTGGGCTCAAAGTCAAGTTCCCATACAGTGGGCACCAAAGAGGTATTTCCGGGTGGCTGGGAGGCACTTAGGTCCTCGCCATAGACTTCAGAAATCATTTGCACTTCGTTTTCCGATAGGACAAGGGTGGGTGGACCAAAGTGAGGAATAAGACAGACCCTGAGCTCCGTGATAGGCTTTGGAATCCCCAGGGCACCAGGGAATGGACCGGTCCCGCCCCTCACTTTCTGCAGTCCCTGCAGACATTCCTGCCTAAGGGTCCCTAGACAGCAGGTGCCCTGTAGCCACTGGAATCTCCAGCTTCCCGCAGACTTCCAGCTGCCCGAGCAAAGCCCTCTGCCACGCTCCATGCCTCAGCCCTGTCTCTTGTCTTTCGCTGTCCCGGCTTCATCTGAGGCCATCCTGGGGTCTGGTAGTATGTGACAAGCAACATGTTCGCCCTAGTTGTCTGGACAGCCTCGGCCACTCCTTCCCTTCCCTTCCCTTCCCTTCCCTTCCCTTCCCTTCCCTTCCCTCCCCTCCCCTCCCCTCCCCTCCCCTCCCCTCCCCTCCCCTCCCCTCCCCTCCCCTCCCCTCCCCTCCCCTCCCCTCCCCTCCCCTCCCCTCTCCTTTCCTTTCCTTTCCTTTCCTTTCTTTCCTTTTTTAATTACCTACATCGTGGCTTAGAACCCGCTGATGAAGTTCTATCACCACCTAGTGGTCAGATCCAAAATGTGTGGCATGGCCACACCCAGCGTTTTGGTACAGGACCACCTGATCGAAGAAAATGAAAATTAATGTATGCCTTTAAGACAGGATGGGGGGGGGGGGAATCCCAAAGCCTGTTTATGCAGAGGTTGAACCAGTGCCTGTCAAATGATGGCAGAGGAAGGAGTGGGCAGGCAGAAGAAAACTTAGTTTGCCAGGTATTCTCTTCGGAGACAGCACCCTGAGCTAACATTTATGACGCTGCCATCATAAGCCAGGCTGGGGTGCATCCGGCGTGTTCACGCTAACGTGTTGTCACCTGCTAGGTGAAGACGGAGCATCAGAAAACAGGTTCAAGATCCAGTGGCTGCTGAGTGTGGAGCTGGGACTTGAACCCAGGAAGTCTTAACCAGGTTCCGCGACTGAGTAGCAACGCTTTGGTCACCTGGGCACAATATCATGCAAACAAAGACATCAAAGGCAAAGCTAACTGTAGATGGGCTGTGTCTCCAGATTCTAATGCCAATTTCTATGGGTCCAACTTTTTGTCGACACCTTAGGCTCCGTGCCAAAAGAAAACAATTAGAAAGACACCAGTGCTCTTCCCTTGGCGGCCATCTTTTCTTCCCCGAGATCCCAATGGTGAGACTGGCTCTTCTCACCTGCAGCGGTGAGGCTAGGGTTCCCCCTCACACAGCCACAGCTGCACCCCTTTTGCCCTGGCTGGGTCCTGACATGGGGCATCATGTTTTGGAAATAATAATTTTCTTCTTCCTAGTGCATCTCCATCCTTACTCCTTCCTCGCCCTGCACCCGAGATGAGACTTAACATACTAGTCCTGAAATCCAAACACACACACACACACACACACACACACACACACACACCACACACACACACACACACACACACACACACACACACCACACACACACACACACACACACACCACACACACACACACACACACACACACACACACACACACCACACACACACACACACACACACACACACCACACACACACACACACACACCACACAACACACACACACACACCACACACCACACACACACACACACACACACACACACCACACACACACACACACACACCACACAACACACACACACACACCACACACCACACACACACACACACACCACACACCACACACACACACACACACACACACACACACACACACACACACACACACACACGATGCAGGAGGCAAGGTTGAAGAAAGCTGTGGGTCAGCCTCCTAGCTGTAGCTGCTAGCTCCCCTGAGGAAGTTGAAGAGTTTCCTCAAACCCCGCCTCCACTTTGTCTGTACAATGGGAAGCGGCTGGTCCTGCCTGCACAGCTGGCAGGTCTGTGACTGGCTGTTCATTTGTGCTCAGTGTTTTATAAACAGCTCACTGCAAAGGGCAAACTGCTCCATCTACAAACTCAAAGGGCTGCTGTCCTCCATTTTTAAAAGCGTGTGCATCCAGAGACACCACTGTTTTCAGAAAACAAGTGCACAAGCTCCGCGATCAAATGACCTCTGGCACAGGGCACGGGCAAACGCAGGAAGAGAAAGATACACACCTCTGTTCCCCACCAACCCCCCGACCTGAGGCAGGAGCATAGATCTAACAACATTAACCACACCCAAAAATATACAGGAAAAGAAAATCTAACAGCTCAGAAACGATATTGCATTTGCTTGAAAAGCCAAGGGCCTGGAGCCTCCCTATCACCAGAGTGCTGTGACAACATACAGATCCTGTATAGAACCACTTAATGGTCTGTCGAATTCAATTAGGGGAAATTTTGAGACTTCCCATTTAAACTATCTGTTCTTCCTTCAAGACTGAGTGTCTTGGATGAGAACCTGGACGCCATACCCCAGTCTCCAGAACAGCCTGGCAGGCTCTCCAGAGTCTCAACCAAATGCAGTGTTGTTAGGGACTTTCCTTAGGTGTGGCCTTTGTCCCTGAGGAGATACAGTCCTGCTCCAGGGAGAGGAGAGGGCTTGGCACTTGTATGATCTTCTGGTGCTGTGAAGGTTGGCTCTGGATAGTACTAGCACTTCCTGGATATTTAATCTCCATTGTGATTATTTCCAACCATGGTAGATAGTAGACCTTTGCCAACGAAACAACAGAGGGGACCTCTCCATCACTCTCCCATCATGTTGCTCATCCAAAATGGGGCATCAGCTCAGCATAGTCTAATGAAGAGTAAGGCTGTCTTTGCTTGGTGTTCCTAGAACCAGTCAAGACAGGAGAGTTCAGCAACAGGTCATCTATGTGCAAGCATTTGCCAGGAAGGAGAAGCAGGGACTGACCAAAGGAGACAGAGGGGGGTGAAAAAAGAAAGGAGTGCTAATGGGTCACTTGCTGTGGGCAACAGAAGCCTCTTAGCACCAGGGCCCCCAGAACATTCTTGAGAGCGAAAAAGCTAAGCTGTGTGTCAAGGGTCAGCCCTAGCTTATAAACTGAAGGTCACCCATGACAGGTTGGCTCACCAGCACTCTGCACAGAGGCTAAGACTATCCTCTGCAGGAAGATTCAGAAAGAGATGGTGGGTCCGAGATCTTCCTCAGGTTGACTGTCACAGTAGACAAGCAGAAATAGGCAAGGGACCTTCCGAATCCACTGTCAAAACCTGCCTCAAGAAAACCCAGTATAACAAAAGCAGCTCACCTTCACGCTGGAAGTAAATTGTACTTCTGGGGCGCTCTAAAGGACTCGTCTGGCACTTACGTTTATTAGCTCCAACTTATAAAAGGGAGAATTCAATCATGTGCCCAAAGTCCTGTAAGCAATTACTAACCCTACTAAGCCTCCAAACTTAACTTTGGCCCCTCATTTCTCAGCCTCCTTTCTGCCATGGTTCTCTGAAGATTCTTACAAGAAATAAGGCTAAGTTCTCTGAATTTCAAAGATTGGGTCAAAATAATCAGTGCTTCATGGCCTATGTCATGAGGCTAAATATTCTTTTTTAATATTTTTATTAGGTATTTTCCTCATTTGCATTTCCAATGCTATACCAAAAGTCCCCCATACCCTCCTCCCACTCCCCTACCCACCCACTCCCACTTCTTGGCCCTGGCGTTCCCCTGTACTGGGGCATATAAAGTTTGCATGTCCAATGGGCCTCTCTTTGCAGTGATGGCCGACTAGGCCATCTTTTGATACATATGCAGCTAGAGTCAAGAGCTCCGGGGTACTGGTTAGTTCATAATGTTGTTCCACCTATAGGGTTGCAGTTCCCTTTAGCTCCTTGGCTACTTTCTCTAGCTCCTCCATTGGGGGCCCTGTGATCCATCCAATAGCTGACTGTGAGCATCCACTTCTATGTTTGCTGGGCCCCAGCATAGTCTCAGAAGAGACAGCTATATCTGGGTCCTTTCAGCAAAATCTTGTTAGTGTATGCAATGGTGTCAGCGTTTGGAAGCTGATTATGGGATGGATCCCCGGATATGACAGCCTCTAGATGGTCCATCCTTTCGTCACAGCTCCAAACTTTGTCTCTGTAACTCCTTCCATGGGTGTTTTGTTCCCAATTCTAAGAAGGGGCAAAGGGCCCACACTTTGGTCTTCGTTCTTCTTGAGTTTCATGCGTTTAGCAAATTGTATCTTATATCTTGGGTATCCTAAGTTTCTGGGCTAATATCCACTTGCAATTACTAACCCTAATTTGCATATTTGTGCAACTTAATACTGAAGATCTTGCCAAGAGATGACCTTGCATAGCAAAGCATTCAGACATTCTATTTTGTGATTTCTTAACAGCATTCCAGAACACATCATGTAAGTGGCATCCTGACATGCCATGATCAGTGACCACCACGTTCTGGTCCTTCACAGACCCTAACACCCCCTTCCTGCTTTGTATGTCTGTTTGTGGCATACACGTGTGATATTTGTACATATGTACAGGTGAGCCCACGTGGAGGCCAGGGGAAGACGCTGGGTGTCCTGTTCTATCAGCGCCCCGCCCCGCCCACCTTGTTCCCTTGAGACGGGATCGTCACTGAACTGGGAGCTAGGCTGGAAGCCAGCAAGGCCCAGTGAGTGACCTTCCTGTCCCCACCATCTATACAGCACTGGGGTCACATGCCTGTGCAGACGTGCCTGGCTTCTTACAGCAGCGCTGAGACCCAACCCCAGGTCCCCACGAGGCAGCAAGCACAGTGTTCCAGTCTCCTTCTGTCGCTATGATGAACACTCTGACCAAAAGCAGCCTGGGGAAGAAAGGGCTTGCTTCAGCTTATACTTCCAGGTCAAAGTCCATCGCTGAGGGAAGTCCAGGCAGGAACTGAAGGCAGAAACCTGGAGTCAGGAGGCTGGTGAGATGGCTCAGCGGTTAAGAGCACTGACTGCTTTTCCAGAGGTCCCTGCAACCACACGGTGGCTCACAACCATGTACAGTGTACTCATATAGATAAAATAAATCTTTTTTAAAAAAGAAAGAAACCTGGAGTGGAAACCCGCTTACTGGCTCTCTCACCGGCTCGTGCTATGCTAGCTTTCTTACTGAGCCCAGGACCACCTACATAGAGTGCCACTCACAGGGAGATGGACCCTCTCACACCTCAATCAACATTCTAGACAATTCCTCAGACCTATCCACAGGCTAGTATGATGGAGGTAACTCTTCAATTGAGGATCCTTCTTCCAAAGTTGTATCAAGTTGACAACAGAAACTAAACAGGACTTACCGTTACCTAGAGAGTGATCTTGTGCCCAAAGTGACATTTCTATCACTCTCAGCCTCAACATTTTACTATCGTGTAAAGTTATCTTCTGGGCGCTAAGGCTTTTACTATGAAAACAGCAACTAGAAATCTGAAACTGAAACTCATCCTCCTGAGTAGACAGATTGAGAAAAGCAAAATATAGAGAAACACCCGAAGGTGAAGACGTCGGCAATAGAAGCTGAATGCCGCCCGTTTTAGACGTACTTTCCGTGCAGGAACGTGAGCAGGGCTGGGTGGCTGCTGAGGCCGGCAAACACTCCCGCAGCCACAGCTGGGGGCTGTCTGGGACTCAAAGGCTAGGTGCATGCTCATCATGCCTATGTCTGCCACCATCCCCTGATTCAGTCCTACAGCAGGCTAGATCTGGGTACACTCAGAGGAGCTACAAAATATCTGTGCTTTCAAAAGGTCAATCCTTTATTCTTAAAAAAATGCGCTAATGTTTTTGAGCAACTATTATAAACCAGTGGAAATCTAGGACTTCACTGTCCTTTTTGTAAAGTTAAATATCTATGCAAACAGATGGCAGAACGCACACTAAAGGGGTCTGCGGGAACCCAGAGTGTCTCTGTGATGTGAGCAGGCATCCCCATTGCCAAATGTTTCATCAAGGTTGAAGGAACGTGAGCCCATAAAGTCAGGGCTGGGCTAGCAACCCACAAGTTGACCTCAGGTTACATCCTAACAAAGTCCTGTGAAGTTAAACAAACAGGGCAAAATGAGTGAGGTAAAAGTCTTACCAAATCCAAGACATTAAAAATCAGTCGGGTTTTTTTTTTCTGGTTTATTAAAACAAAACTCCATGTCCATGCTTCTCGGGACATGCTATCACCAGGCATAAACGTCAGTCAACATTTCCAAGGCAGTGTCCTTCACAAAGTCACACAGTGCTTTTTTACAATAGCAATTCTTTTTACAACAATGTAGCATTGCTCTGTACAATGGGCAAATACTGTAACAAGTGCCTTCCATAAAGACAGTTAGCCCTTTAGCTGTTGGGAAGCAAGGTCAGAAGTCTCTTGAAGCAGTCACTGGCCGCACTAAACTAAATGCCAGGTGGCAGCTCTCAAGCCCCTAAAAAGTGTTTTTAAAAAACAGATTTACATCCCATAATAAGTCTTAGAAACTTCAAAGGTAGGGCCTATCATTTCAAAACACTACAGTTATCTATGGATAAAAATCTGCATTCAACTGTGCAGTTTTCTTCTAGATCTGAATTAAAACCTTTATTATTTACCCCAATTTTAATTTTTTAATTTCTCTATTAATTCTGCTACTCTCAGTTTTAAAAAGGCCAGGGTTGTGGTAGATCCTTCATGAGGAAGGCACTGCAGCCAGCTTCCTGTGCTTGCTCTCTCCAGTGAGGAAAGATACCCGAGCACACCACAGTGCATCGTGAGCGATACAAAAAGCATGCAGCCTGCCTGCCACTGTTGTGACTTTTGGTCTGCTTAAAGAACAATGAATGTAGTTTCTGAAAAGGTTTTCCACGGCATGCAGTGTCCCAGAGGGGAAAAGGTCCTGAGGTCCAAACAGTTTGGGAAATGCTACGTGCATCAGTCTGTGTACTATCAGATGCAGTCCTGTCCGCACCGCAGGGCACTGCAGGGCACTGCATGTTCCCACGGATCCCCATCTCAGGGCATCACGATACTGCAGGAACCAAGGCGGCAGGACAGGAACTCCAGTCCTAGCTTCTATTCCCTGCCATCCATCCCAGATATACTTTTCTGCATTCGGCCTCCTGACGTCCACAGTTTAAGAGAGTCAGGAAGGCTAGAGTGTGTTCCTGGCTGAATGGACATAACACTTGTTTTGCCTTCATTTTTCCTTAGGATTTGGAAAGCAAATGCCCCTCCCCCTCTGGCTTACTTGGCTTGGCCTCACTTAAAAGCAGAGTGCAGCTTCATATTGCTTAGTATTAGGTTTTTATTTATTAAACTTGACTCACAGTCTTCCCCTGAAGGGCATGCATTTCAACTTGACAGAAATGCAGTAGAGTAAACTGTAATAAATTATATACAAGCACCTAGTTTGTTTAATCGTTCGAGGAAGCCACCCACTGCTGGAAAACAAGGGGAATGTTTCTATTAGGGAACAGGGCTACCTGGAAGCCTTATTGTGATGCTTTTTGTCTTTCATAATGAGGCACTGAAGAATGAGTTGTGCTAAAATTAACTCAAGGGTCAGCTTGTCAGGAAGAGCATAACTTTGGTTGAGATTTTTCTTCCATAAGAAAGGTTTCAAAGCACCAGTTAATTATGAAAAGCGTGCGTGCCTATCCTCACAGTGAGTTAATTGTCAGGCAACAGCAAGTCTGACTGCAGTTCTTAAAGTAACACCTACCAAAAGGGAGAGCACGGCAAGGGACGTGGGACGCACACGTCTCTGCGCAAGCTGGGGAGCAGCGCTCATTTGCAGAGCTGACAAGCAGGGCAGCAACACCCACTGGCAGACAGATCAGAGGAAGCCACCTACAGTTTCCATTTAGAGGGAAAAAAAAAAAAACAGAGACCAATAAAATGCTTGAGTCCCCACAGATAAACCCAAGGGAGTACACCAGCCTCTCTGGGTGTCCCCCAAGTACAGCCAAGGGAAGTGCCAGCCTAGTTAGGGGAGCAGAGGCTAAAGGTGAGCATCTCACTGCACACCAAAGTCGCTACAGTTGACAGAAGTGAAGCAAAGGAAAAGGAGGTGTGACATGCACAAGGCAAGGGCGGAGGTCACCACAGCACAGTATTATTGCTATGCGCTCCAGACCAGCCACGCCATGCTCTGTGTAACACCAGGCAGGCCCACCCTCCCCCAACACACACGTCACTCATAGGATACAGTTAGTGTTTGAAATTCAAGTTCAGGAAAGTACAAACCTCATCCCTAATACTTTTATCAATTCAAATCATCTATACAACACTCATCAGAAAAATTCATAATTCCGTAAAATCATATATATGGACAGTGAACAATTAGAGACTGCATTGTCACGTGATCTTGAAATCTGCCATAATCACCACAAATAACTAACAGTTATGCTCCCCGCTCATGAGAAAGGCACCTACCCACTACAACAGAGGTGCTTTCACAATCACTCGCCTTTACATGGCAGGAAGTTTGGGTATGTGGCCCACATAAATGTCCTTGCCTCCAACCACCTGCCACTCAGCTGGGTCACTGTGCATGCTACACAGGCTGCACAGTGCGCCATCTGGGTACAAGCCATACACTAGCCACAGCACAGCACCCAGTGAGTGAGCAGTGTCTGGAACCCCTGGGTCAGCAGTTTGTAGCCAGAGTGCCACACGCCAGTGATCACTGCAGCCGAGCTCCTCAAAAGCAGCAGGTGTCAATCACTCAAAGGTATCAGCAACAGGGACTCTAAACACTGGTCATTACAGCTCAAAGGCACTCTTGTCACGTGAGCACAGCCTTTAATGCCACCTTCCTGGCCAAGCACAGCTCACCCTTGCCAACCAGAGTCACCTCCTGATGCTGGCTCTTTCCTCAGCCTCTCACCTCCTGACTGCAGTGTCATCTGCTTTCAGGCAGCTACTCAGATACATCTTGAGTGTGCCGGCGCAGGACAACATTGCTCCTTAGTAAAGCAGTTGAGAGGAAAGGGCTCACATACAAACCATAACTTCTGTTGACAGCGATAATGGAGACAGAGAATGGATGGCCCAATTATTTTAAAGGAAACATTATTACTTACTATATAAGAGTCAGTTCTACAAACACCTCAATGTCCATCACAGTAACTAGCCTGAAAAGTTGTACTTAAAATGTGAACCTTTAATAAACTCCAAAATAACTTACTGAGATTTCACCTATAACCTAGTGATCATGAATCACAGATGGCACTGGCCCTGAGTGCTCTGCGCAGGCCACTGCGTCTGTGTTGGGAGGAGCGCAGGTCCACGGGGGCAGAAGGCACGTGTCTTCCTGGAAGTCTCCTCGGGGTAGGGCAGGCTGGGCCATGCCAGGATACCTGCCACTCTGGGTCAGACTGGAGGCTGCAAGGGACTCATCAGCTCCTCGCTCGAGATAGGTGCTGAGAGATCGCTACAGCACCACAAAACTCAGAATATACTCTAGGAGTTTCTGCCGGTTGCACTGAGGTAGGAAAGTACTGCTCAGTTCTAGAACAGACACTCGCTTTTGCTTGGTCTCTTTGAAAACCTGGAGAGAAAGATAAGAGAAACTGAGTCAAAGAAACTGCAAAGGAAGTACTTTTGTTACCAGCCCAGTCCTTGACCTATGTCCATAACCCAAAATGTTAAAAAACATACAAAGCTGTAGGCATGTGGGTCAGATGCAAGCATGGAGGTGTGAGTCAGATGCAAGCATGGAGGTGTGAGTTGGATGCAAGCATGGAGGTGTGGGTCAGATGTAAGCATGGAGGTGTGAATCAGATGCAAGCATGGAGGTCTGAGTTGGATGCAAGCATGGAGGTGTGAGTTGGATGCAAGCATGGAGGTGTGAGTTGGATGCAAGCATGGAGGTGTGGATCGGATGTAAGCATAGAGGTGTGGGTCAGATGCAAGCATGGAGGTGTGAGTCAGATGCAAGCATGGAGGTGTGAGTCAGATGTAAGTATGGAGGTGTGAGCCAGATGCAAGCATGGAGGTGTGGGTCAGATGCAAGCATGGAGGTGTGAGTCAGATGCAAGCATGGAGGTGTGAGTCAGATGCAAGCATGGAGGTGTGAGTCAGATGTAAGCATGGAGGTGTGAATCAGATGCAAGCATGGAGGTGTGAGTCAGATGCAAGCATGAGGGTGTGAGTTGGATGCAACTATGGAGGTGTGGGTCAGATGCAAGCATGGAGGTGCGAGTGAGATGTAAGCATGGGGGTGTGAGTTGGATGCAACCATGGAGGTATGAGTTGGATGCAAGGATGGAGGTGTGAATCTGATGCAAGCATGGAGGTGTGAGTCAGATGCAAGCATGGAGGTATGAGTCGGATGCAAGCATGGAGGTGTGAGTCAGATGCAAGCATGGAGGTGTGAGTGAGATGTAAGCATGGGGGTGTGAGTTAGATGCAACCATGGAGGTATGAGTTGGATGCAAGCATGGAGGTGTGAATCTGATGCAAACATGGAGATGTGAGTCAGATGCAAGCATGGAGGTGTGAATCAGATGCAAGCATGGAGGTGTGAATCAGATGCAAGCATGGAGGTGTGAATCAGATGCAAGCATGGAGGTGTGAGTGAGATGTAAGCATGGAGGTGTGAGTCGGATGCAAGCATGGAGGTGTGAGTCGGATGCAAGCATGGAGGTGTGAGTCAGATGCAAGCATGGAGGTGTGAGTGAGATGCAAGCATGGAGGTGTGAGTCGGATGCAAGCATGGAGGTGTGAGTCGGATGCAAGCATGGAGGTGTGAGTCGGATGCAAGCGTGGAGACATGTGACAAGGTGTAAACAGGAGTCCATCCAGTGCCTTGGGTTTCACAACTTATACTGGAATATAGTCAGAAACAGTCCCTTATAAAAGGCCACATGCAGCTCTGTGAAACTCATCAGACATGGAGGTAAAGAAACCCGAGGCTAATTCTAGCAATACTTGTAAACATGCAAAAAAATAATAGAATGTGAAAAAGTTAACACTGAACTCGCCTAATGTCTGTTATAGTTTGGGAATGAATATGAAACCAGCAAAATCCCAGAGCATTCAAACAGGCCTTCAGCACGTCCTGATCCCAACCCTCACACACTAGGAAATACATTCCCAATTAGCCCAGCACAAACTGCTTCTTCTTGACACCCCCCCAACCCCCCCGCCACAGAGGCAGAGCAACAGATCGGAGCTACACAGAACAGAAGGCAGCGTGGTCGTGGACACATACCCCGATGTCCTTAAACATTTTCACAGCGTTCTTCACGAGACAGTATGTGGCACTCTCAGCTGCAGAGAGACAACAAGGCCTTCAGTGTTCAGGCTCAGCATACGGTCTCTACATGGGAGGCTACAAAGAACATGAACGCAGGAGTCCAGACTGAAGCAAGCGCCCTCCTGCTAATGGCAACTCTCACAGCCTTCTTCCAGTGACCTGCCATCTCTTCAACCTATCCTGCCATCTATTAAAGAAAGCAGAGAGAGGAGCAGAGGCAGCTAGGAGAGAAGGAAGACAGATGCACCAAGCATCCATCTTGCAGTCTTGTAAGAACCAAACACGGTGCTGCATAATGGCTTGCTGACAGCAGACAGTGATGGTTGTTAGACCTATGGCCATACAAAGCTCAAGTCTAGAGGTCAGGAAACAAGATTTCTTTTTTCTTTCTTTCTTTCTTTTTTTTTTTAATTTATTGTATGAGTACTCTGCTGCATATACAACTGCATGCCAGAAGAGGGCATCAGACTCTGTTATAGATGGCTGTGAGCCATCATGTGGTTGTTGGGAATTGAACTCAGGTCCTCTGGAAAAGCAGTCAGTGCTCTTAACCACTGAGCCATCTCTCCAGCCCAGGAAACAAGATTTCTAACCCACGTTTGCCACTGATTAGTCAGGGGCCTGCGACAGGTGTTCCCAAAGTGGCACAAAGGGATTAACTATCTCTACACTTCTTCTGGCTCTGAACGCTGACTGGCATGAGCCCCACTGTGCCGGCTGACCACCAGGACTCAGACAGGCACAGGGCAGCACTGTGCAAAAGAGCCCTTCGCTGACAATGGCTCACCCCCCCCCCCGCCCCCCAGCAGCAGCAGCAGCAGACTGAAGGAGGTGGTGAGCATACAGTGAAAGACTACACAGCAGACAGTCACAGGCAGCATACATGAACCTCCATCACCATGTGAGCTGGCCAAAGGCAGACACACAACACAGAGCTGGACCATTCAGCTTGTATGGCACACCACAGCAGATCTGTGCAATGAGCGGTCAGCATAATTGTACCTTTTCTCCAATTTCCCAAAGTTAACAGAATTATATAATAATAGGAAAACAGGTTTGTGGTTTTGGTTTGTTTGGTGTAGCAGTAATTTATTAAATTCACTCTGTGCTCCCAGGGCGTGTGCAAGTATTTCTCATCACCCACCCAAATGTTTTGGATCCAAAATGAAAGATACATACACACAACCTTTATATTTTAATGACTTCACTAGCTTAATGGCTGGGCCACTCCTGAACCTCCTTGTGGCTAACACACTCCCCTCCAATATTCCTGAGTTGACACTTCCTAAATCTATATTTTATCCTGCTGCCCTTCAGGGCAGCCCCCCTGGGGCTTCCCACACCTCACACCCCACACCCCACACCCATCCCTGCACCTACATTCCGGCCAACTCTCCCTCCTGCACCTTACCGGCATCTTCCTCCCACCTCGGTCCCTTCCCGGGAATCCTAAGACTCTTCACCTCTGTCTCCCTGCCTAGCCATTGGCCTCTGGCAACTTTATATCTCAATCAAAGCCAATTGGGAGCAGGGAACCCCAGCGCAGACATGCAGTTCCTGTGTGATTTCAGGAGCCAAATTAACACAAATAGCATTAGAACCAATCCTCAACAGTTCTGTTTTTGTTTTATTTTGTTTTTGAACTCAATTGGTAGACTACACTGGCCTCAAACTCACGGAGATCCACTCGCCTCTGCCACCTACGTGCTGGGACTAAAGGCATGTGCCACCACTCCCCAGCTTTTGGGTTTTTTGTCTTGGTTTTTGTTTGGGGAAATAGTTTTCCAAAAAAGCCAAAATGAAACTGCACATACCGTACACGGCAACGTTCCTTTCCGTCCTGGTGATAAGGTACCTGTGCAGTTTCTGCAGGTACTCAGACTCGGGAACTGGACCGCTGAAGTTGTGGACAAAGATGGCAGCAGAGCTGTAGGCTTCTAGCAGGGGACCTAGAAGCCTCTGAAGAAAGGTGATGAATTGCTGGTGCTCCTTGGACTGGCTCACCTGAGAGCATAAGCAGAGGTGAGGTCACCGGAAGGGAGGGAAAGCAGGGTCAGCGGCTAGGGAACTCTGGGATACCCGGAACTGAAGATGTCCCTCCCAATCGCACTGCATGGAAGCAGCCTGCTGCTCCAGCACATGACTGACTAGGAACGATCAGCTGGGACCAGAGTGCTCTTCAGGGCACTCACTCACTCCCATAGGATTTGAGGGGCCTATCCATTCAACAGTCATCTAGAACGAATCATCCTAATTGACTGACAGGCTTGTTACAAGTTCTCATCACATAGAACAGCTGGTCTAGGGGCTGAGCCCTCTGAGGCATGCACTTCAAGCGTGATAGACACCCATGCATGTAAGGAGCAGGGAGCAGAAGTTATGTATTCAAGTGCATGAAGCAAGACCACTGTCCATCGGTGAAACTGGTAAAACCCACATGGAAAGAGAGTTAGTTCCTAGGTGTCATTTGGAAACAGAATCACTGCCCTGTGGAGAGCAGGTGCAGGGGTGGGGTCGGGAGAGGCCTGTACATTCCTGGAGGTGCTGAAAGTCACCCTTTCTTCATCCATGCTTTCCCAATCCTATTCCCTTTCCACGTACCAGTTCCCACGCTATACAATTTAAGGGACTGATTTTCAGTGACTTTACTCAGTGAAAGGTACCAGAGCTGGTTAGAACTGGAGCATAAGAACTTTGGACATGAAGAAGTCACCAGTACCAATATCTAACTGCAATATAAACCTAACATCTCACTGTTCTTGACCCAGGATCCCTCACCAAGTACCTTGAGATAGCAATCTCGCTGCTCCTCACCAAAGTCACTGTCTTCATCTTCCTCGTCACTTCTCCAGTTCAGTTCCGGAAGCTTCTTGTCCCACTGCTGTTCTGCAAGGCCAGGACTGACATCTTCCTGGTCATCTTGCTAGGCCAAGAAGATAGCTGACAGTAAATAAGATTCCTAGGCACACGGCCGAGCATGCAACTGACCGGCCAAAGCCAAGGAAGCCTGCCTGAGCCCTCTCAGCTGTGCGCCCCTCACGTATATTTCCAAACTCTAAACCACCCGGGAGGCAGCAGGGAGGACAGATGGAGGCTGGGGAAGTCACAAGATGGAACTTCCATATCTTCTGAGTAGAGAGCGGCTTTCCCAGTCCCTCTGAACCACACTAAATCTATTAGACAAGACTCTGGAATCTCAAGAGAGAAAAATGAACTGTGCACAAGCTACAAACACCTAATATGCTTCATGTCTCATCCAAGAATCAATGTCCGTATGCCAGAGATCAGATTAAGATCTAGAAAACACCACTGACAAAAGAAATCAAAATATTAAACAATCCCCAGACATCTGTACCCATTCTCACTGTCCCCTGCTACTGTCTGAACATAAACACATAGCAAGTATATTTACTGGTTAAAATAGCCAGCAGAAACACTGTTTTAAATAAATAATTGGTAAAAAAAAAAAAAAAAAAAAAAAAATGAAGAGCAAGAAACTAAATAAAGAAAATAAAGCCAGGCCATTTCTCTTACCTCTGCCACTGTGAGAATGCCATACTGGATGAACTTGCCAACTGTCTCATGACAAACTTGGTAAAAAGTCTGGCAGGGCTAAAAAGAAAAAGCCATTTAAAGATGAGTTGGCCCCATACTTTTCTTAAAGACTCCACCACCTTATTCATCCCCTGAACAAGTCCTTTGATCTCTGAGGTCCACTGTCTTGATAAATGGTCATGACAAGGCCAGAGAAAAGACCCTTTCCATGAGTGGCAGTACACTTAGTGTGTCCCCAACTATAGGGAGTGCTACTGAGCTTAATGCCTCAGTAGCATGAACACTGGAAGGAGCAACTCCTTGGACGTTTTGGGAAATCTTGTTTCTTCTGTTTGAAGATGATCTCCATACAAGAGCTGTCTTACAATGAAGACAGCTCACACAAGTAACGAAAGAAGAAGCACAGTAGCCCAATGATTCAGGAGGCCCACAAGGAACACGCGGCCACTTGAGGAGCCCCACTACCCACACCCTCCTGACCCTGCAACTCAAGTGTCAACCGCACACAAGGAGCATGTTCAAGAAGACCACACTAAAAATGTTCACACTTGTGAATGTCCCAAGATACAGTCATAGGAGATAAAAGAACAGTACAGGCAAACGTAGATTCTAGTGGCTCAAGGATCCCAAATCTGCTCAATGTGTAGGCTGCATCTTAAATGTCACCAAGTGCAGGCGGTGGTAAATTCAACACTCTGCTTCTGAGCCTCTGAACGGATAAGCTGAGAAGGTGTTGAGTTTCTGGGGCTCACACACTTATCGTTTGGGGTTCTAACACCCACAAGATGTGTCGGTTACTGACAACTGGCACAGGACCTTCTGCACGGTCTAACTGAGAACTTACAACAATCTCTCATGCTGCAGAGCCAAACAAAAGCCAAGACAGTCGAGGCCAGACCAGCTTAGCGTCTCTGAAACTCAGAAGTGGATCAGAAAGCTGTATGGACGGGAGATGTTCTGAGAGAGAACTAAAGGCATCTCACAACTGCACACAGACAATTAAGAAAGGATCAGGGGGCATGGAGGCGCCTCTGCAGTGAGCTGGCCTAATGCTGCTTGTATTCTAATGCTAATTTGGGGCCCCTAAGACTGCCCCAGAAGCAGGTTAGAAGATGAGTGACTCTGCCCCCAAGTTATTTCTTTTTGGTAAATAAAGATGTCTGACAGCCAATAGCTGGGCAGAAGAGACATAGTGAGGGTTAAGCTTCTCAGGCTTGGGGGAAGAGGAAGAAGGTGCAGGAGAGGAGTAAGGAGAAGCCGCCGTGGGTTAAGGGTCAAGCTGGTGTGGCCCTGAGGGCTGCCCAATTGGAGCTAGGAGCAGCCCAGATGGAGCATAGTAAATAGTAATAACTCTGGTTATCCCTGTAAAGAAGATTCTACCAGCATGGAGTTAGGCAGCTGCCCAGCTATTGGACTGCTTAGAGCTGGCTGTAAATATTAAGGCTGTGGGTATATCTTTCATCCAGGAACTCCATAACCAAAAGCTGGGTAGAAACCCGGCCACCTCCACTCACCAGAGAAATGGTACCTTCGTTAGAGAGAAGGTAGCACAGGCTGGCGGCCTTCCTCACCAGCTGCTCCTGGCTGATCAGGTTGCCGAGGCCTCCAGCGGACCCTCCAGAGCACCTCTTATTCAGGACTGCATAGATGCTGCAAGCTGAGGAAATACAGGGAATCTGAAGTCAACAGTTCTGGGTCTCAAAGAGAAACTTTGACTCTTAAATTACCAATAGAACCTATTAACAAATAAAAAAAAAAAAATCTGCAGTTGCTGGAGAAATTTAGCCTCAGCCCCAAAGAATCCCATTCGGTGAGGGCCTCGCTGATGAAAGCTAAGTCTCCTGTTCTCCCAGAACTCTCTTAATTCACCCCACAGTAAGAAACTCAGTACACAGGGAAATTCAGTAGGCAGCCGTTTCACTAGAGTAAACTCCAGTGTCGCATTCTCTAGAGCAAGGGGCTAGCAGCTAAACCAATCAGGCATCACCATGGGATCCAGGCCCTAACGTACCTATGATGGCTTCCATGATGAACACATGAAGTACGCCATTGCTGTAGAAGTTGAGTTCAAAGACTGACGGGACAGTTGTGCTGGGAGTAATAAAAAACTCATCTTTCCTGCTCGTGTGGGTGATTGTGACACAGTTCCCCAGAAGCTGAATAGCATGCATGACGACATCTTCTGAATTCCCGGAGAAGCCTAGGTCGAAATCGCGAGCTAGGACTTCCTCCTTCATCACAAAGAAGTCTTCCACAAGCGTGGAGAGATGG
Organism: Mus musculus; assembly: GCF_000001635.26. Lineage (NCBI taxonomy): Eukaryota > Metazoa > Chordata > Mammalia > Rodentia > Muridae > Mus > Mus musculus. The sequence goes on from NC_000085.6 coordinate 55,078,583, forward strand.
ATTCCCTACAGAGAGACAGAAATGGATTGTGGCATCAGAAAGCCTGATTTCCCCAGATTTCTTCCTGCTATGACTGCCCTGCTGGCAGCCACAGAGACAGGCCCAGACTAGCAACATGAGCAAGTAGGAAAGGCACTGGTCCCCAGGAATGTTATGGGCAGATGTCACATCACAAAACTGAGCACAAAGGGAAAGAGAAGCGCCCTGACAATAGTGCCAAGTATCCAAGTGTTCGTGAGGATTCCCTTTGCTTTAAACACACGTCACAAGCGCTCATGTGAAGAGCATGACAATGAATATGGTAGACATGGTCTATCCATGGCAGAACTACACAAGCCTATTGTGGGAGGACAGAGGGGCTCTAATATTCAGAGCAAACTGCCTGGAAACTCTTTTCCAGCAGAACGCATACTGTGTCCTGAAATATGCCTTATTTCCATTTCCTACAGCAACCAGAAACAGTATCCTTCCACTGTGTGTATTCACAGTGTGGCTCTTTCCCTCGCTGGACTGCTGGGCTCAGGGCAGGGTGCTGACCTTCTTTTTCTGTTCTTCTCCTAGCCTCAGCCTAACAAACAGGCTAACAAACACCCAGGCTTCTACCAAGGAACATGAGGGAGCATTAAGACGTACCTGCCTGTGTCTGTAGAGGAGCAGACAGGCCACAATGTGGGTGGACATGATAGCGCAGGACTTGCTGGCGGCTGGAAAGAAAGAGAGTGTTAGCTGGCCTTGCTCTAACTTACATGAGGCCTTGAAAGTGCTTAGCTTTAAACAGAAGCCTGTGGAGCTAACCACGTCTTCTACTATAGTTCCTGAAACTGCAGTTTACAGTGGAAATGCAACTGGATTTGCCAGTGCCCTGGTAAAATGACTTCAGAGCAATCACTTAACCACGAGGCCACATTCTAAGACAGATCCACCTTCAACCCAGAGCAAGTAGGCTAGATCAGTCAACAAAATGCCTTTAATGAAATACCAAGACCCAAATTGCAGGCCCCCTCTGGAGCTCTAAAGGGGCCTGGACTAAGTGCCATAGCATGCACGCCATGGACTGTAGTCTCCTGTCCTTGTGGGTACCCATGGTGAAAAGCCAGCATACCCGAGCAGGGAAAGAGCAGGTTTGAAGTCACAGCATCAGGCTCCATCCTATCTCTACATTCATTAATCTCATGACCAGTGTCGTGTTAAGGTGCTCAAGGGCACCACAGTACACAACTTGGAATTCCAGGGCAGCCTGATGGTGGCCGCTCCACCCACTGCTTTGTTAGCCTGGCGGCATTTGTTAGCCTGGTGGCATTTGTTAGCCTGGTGGCATTTGTTAGCCTGGTGGCATTTTGTGCACTGATAGCACAGAACAAAAGCAGAAGCCACGAGAGTGCAGAGCCACTCAGGGCTCCGTCCACACCCACAACTCACACAGCCTTAGATGGGCGGCCAATCAGTACTGAGTAAAAGGCCTCATGCAGTCAGAGGTGAAAGAGACACCACTAAAAGCCCATAGATGTCAGACCATGAAATAGTTCAGGCCATCACAAGCAAGACCCAATCACGTCGACAGAGCCCGTTCTAAGCAGCAGGAGAATCAGTGATGAGCACCCGCTCCATCAGAGGTCCTGCGGTGTTTGTTGTATCCTGAGCCCCACCCACCTCTCGATGTTACTTTCCTTCCAGGATCCTGCCTGTCACAACCTATGCAGTAGGTGATAGACTCAGAAGAGGGATCCCCATCGGAGTTCCAAATGTGGACAGCGTACTCCGCTCCGAGGGCCGTGTGAGCAGAAAGTGTGAGCTTACTTACTGAAGAGAATGTGCTCAGCCAGGTTTGCAATCAGCCTTCGTCGGAAGGCTTCGTCTGCTGGGTTTCTGGACTCGTTACTGGATAGGTCTTGATGTTCATCAGCAACATCATTCGGTCTGAAGAGACAAATCACCGCTCTCAGCCCCACAGTGCAACTTCACTTTTATTTGTGAGATGCCGTCTATTTCTGTTGCCCAGACTAGCTGATATTCACTGTGTGGACAGGGCCAGCCTCCAGCTTGCAGCACGCCTCCTGCCTTCCGACTGCTGGGCTGACATACACAAGGCTAGACCTAGCCTCATGCTTTAGAAGGTACACAATACGGAACTAATTTCTAAATTATGAGTAGCTCCGATCACCACACATTTTAAGTTTAAATGATAAATAGATCATTTCTCTGGATTATTTTCCTCTGCAATGTAGAGCCTAATATATTTTTTCAGACAGAATAATTCATTTATCAATCACTGAATAGTCTATTAATATATCACTTCCAAACTCACTGGCAGAATGAATGCAGAAAGCAAGAGATATTTTAAAACAGCTGAAAACTCTAATTTTAGGACTCTAAATTACAAAGCATTTTCAGTTCTGGAAAATTCAATTACTACCAAACATTTTCTATGCATCTGACTTACAATATGTATAACCCAAGCAATCACCAAAAAATAAAATAATAAAATAAAAACCCAGTTCACATATTCAAAAGCATCAATCAAATGATCCAACAAGATTCACAAACTCACAAAGGTTTTATGCATAATTAAAAACAAAGCCTACACACACACACACACACACACACACACACGCACGCACACATGACAGAGAGAGACAGAGAAAAGCAGAGACAGTGCGAGAGAACACACATCTTCAAATCTTTCATCAAATCAAGAAGAATATTACTGCAATGAGGTATGAGAAAGATCTCTTCCTAAGGCTGACCTGCTGTCCTACACAATCAGGGAAAGTTATGGGATAGCTGAGTCCCACAGGGACCCACAGCCTACCTTGAAGGAAGGATCGCTGGTAACAGTGCTTGCTCCAGAGAAAGGGGGGCAGATACAGGTTTCTGACTCTGGCCTTCTAAATATTCCTGGAAATTTAAAAGAAAGGAAAAAAATCCTTCATAGCAACATATAAACTATATTTGATCTTCAAAAGTTAAAAGGAACTGTTTAAAAAGCAAGCTTTGGGCCTGTACCTTGGCACACCCTCACCTTCAAGGAAAATGGCTGTGCAAAATCCACTCGGACGTAGCCGTAGTTTTTCCGCAGCATTCTGATAACGCCTCTCGCCACACTCCAGAGGCTCTCGTTCTTCTTGGGCTTTCCCTAAACAGGGAAGAGGGAGGGTGTCCTGCTTGCTGCTGCTGCAGCTGCCATGCATCCCTCAAGTGCACGAACTGTTGAAAGTCACAGAAGCCGAAATCCCAGGAGTACCTCCTACTTTTTAAAGCCTCAGGTTGCCAAGCACATCCCTTGCCCAATAGTTCCACTCTACGGAAGCAAAGCGGAGCTCCCCTGCACTTGCACACTGCTGGCGAGGCCATTTGGTGATGTGCCTCACACGTGGACTCATAAGTGGGCAGTGCTTATCAACTGAGTACACTCTGGCTTAAACTATTGGCCACCCTCCCTTAGTATGCACACGCGTAAATAAACCCAAAAGGCTCTAAGCGAAGTGTGCTGAGACTTCTTTCAAAGAGCTGTTCTAAAGATAATTTTAAAATTTGGCTTCTTTAAAAGAACACAGAAGTACTGTAAGATTACGTTTTCATTTTAATCCCAGGTGTGGCTATGGCGCTGCTTCACACTACCCGCACGCAGCAGCTGACTATGATTTGCCTCGTGCTTTAGCTGGGACACGGTTTCACCAGCCACAGGTAATTTGTGTGACTGCGTGACGTTTGGGATGCTGGGGACTTTCTTAGAGAGTATATAAATGCTAGGGCTCCAAGAGGCATTGGGGGTTGTTGGCTGGTTGTTGGCTGGTTGCTGCTGGTCCTGGTTGTTCAATAGTCATGCACAAAGAAGAAGATATCCTGACATCAAAGATCAAATTTGCCCCAAGGAACTCGACATTCCTAATCAGCAGGAAGTAGGTGAAGGATAATACCCCGCTCCTTTCCTTTCTACCCTTTTTTCTCTCCTATCAAGTGAGGGAATGAAAGGATGAAAGGGGAAGGGTGGGAAAAAGTGGGAGAAAGAACCCACAAAGTAGCAAAAGATAAGCTCCAAGCTGTGTGTGTGATTTCCTCACACAGCGGAACATCTCCCCACTGTGAAGTCTCAACTGCATGCAGCAACACGGCCAACCCTCGCAAATGCTGTGCTCACAGGCATTCAGATTCCAAAGAACTGCACAGGTCATTACTCTATAAAGTTCAACCTTCTTATAAGAGGTCAGACAGGTGACTGTCCCAAAGGGGGCTAACAGGAGGGGAGCCAGTAAGATTTCTGGGTCCTGATGATATCAATCCTTAATCTGGGTGCTAGTCAGTCACATGATGAACCCATTTGGACCTCATCTAAGTGCTTATAACTAGTGCATCCTTTGCTAAAAATTGACTGAAAAAAATTCCTCCCAGTTCTCGGATTGGTTTGCCATTGCCAGTCTTCAGGCTTCCCTAAAATTCACAGGTAATCAACCCTGAGACCGCAAGGAGACCACCTCGTGAGACTCTCACAGCTGACAGACGAGATGAAGGCAACTCAGCATGCCCACCCAGGCAGGTTTCAGATGATTAGCACAACGGTGTCATTAAACACATAAAAGCTGGAGAGGCCCAGACGGCCTGATGCAGGCCACCTCCTTACCAACTGTTCGCCATTGTAGTGACCTTCGATTATGCGATCATACGAGATGCCCACGGGTATGACGAGGATGTCGGGGATGGTGTTGGACGACAGAGTATCCACTACCACTGAGAGGAGCCCTGCCCGGGCACAGGAGGTCTTGCCACTGCGGGAGCGGGTGCCTTCCAGGAAGATCTCCAGGAACTGCTGCTGTCGGAGGAGTTCAACTACATGCTGAGATACAAGAAAATCAGACATGAACATAAGACTGAGCAACTCAGGTGAGTGCAGGACAGGTAAATCCTAAGACAAAGAACAGAAAAACACTGTAACTTCACCACTGACCTAACACTTCCCCACATCCATTACAGCCAAGGATCCCAGCACGGCTGTGCTTGGGTGATCACACACACAATCACCCGCAGCCACGCAGTAATCTCCCAAACCCATCATGTCTCCGTCACTCTCCAATGACAGCTAATGCTGTGGGGTTGAGGACAATTAAAGGCCATACGCACCCCATGGAGCAACGCTCTGTACAGAATGTCTTTGCGTCCATCTGGGGTTTCATCGAGCCTCCGTCTTATGAAAAAGCCCCCAAGCTTGTGAATCAAGGTACTGCAAATTCAAGAATGCACAAATTATTTGTAAGGAAAAATATAAAAAGAGGACTCAAATGTCAAGATAGTCCGAAGCATTGCCATCCGGACAGAAGCACACACAGTGTCATTTGAATGTTGACAATGGGAACACAGGGGTTCCTTTTCCGTGTTGCTGACGTGTTTCACTCGCTCCTCAGCCTGCGAGCAACACTGCATCGTAACTTCTGAGCCAAAAAGGAACCTGACAACGTGATCCACAGAGATAAGGATAGGGATTTGAAGGAGACGGAGTTATTGCCTTCTCTGAGTGTCCACTGGGGAGTTCTCTAGGCTCTAAGGGGCAGGTCCATCCCATCACACAGATGCATGGCCCTGGCTAAACCAAATGGGTCACAGGCTGGGCAGGAGTTAGAAAACTAGCCGCTCGGCTGAGGACCCTGGATCGATTCCCAGTACCCACATGGTGGTTCACAACCATCTGCAACTCCAGTACCAAGGGATTGACACCACCTTCTGAACTACTTGGGCACTGGGTACACAAGCGGTACATAAACATATATGCAGGCAAAACATTCATGCACATGAAACAAAGAAGTCCTTGATTTTTTTTAAAAAAAGATAGATAAATGAGTCACAAAACAAAATTAAATGTCAGAACCTAAGAACGGGACTGACTGGTAGGGATGGAGTGGGGGTTAACAGAGATGAGAGGAAGATAAGAGAGTATGAGGAGGAGAATATCAGAATACACTAAATACATATACAAAATTGTCAAAAAGCAAAGGTAACCAGTGGCTGAGCATGGTGGTGCATGCCTCTAATCTCAGCACTCAAGAGGCAGAGACAGTAGGATTTCCAAGTTCAAACTGGTCTACATTGCTGGTTCCAGGACAGCCAGAGCCAGAGTAAAACCTGGTCTCAAAAATGAAAAAAAGAAAAGGGTATTTTTAAAAACAAAACCCCACCCATGATTCCCAGTCAGAGTTTGAGGCACACAAAAATTATCCCATGGCAAATTTGTAAAATGAACAAATATTTCCTGGGAAAATATTCTCAAGTAACTGATGCTTAAAAGAGGGTCCCTATGGGGCAGGGATAATTTTACCAAGCTGGAATCAAGTATCACCATCTTTACAGACAGGAGCGGGAGCTGGAGAGACAGCTCAGCAGTGACCACGATGATTGGCTACTCTTCCAAAGGACCTGAGTTCAACTCCCAGCACCTACATGGCAGCTCAGAAGCCTCTGTAATGCTAGTCCCAGGGGATCAGACCTCCTTTTCTGGCCTCAGTATTTATCACTTGTCCATACAGGAATAAAACAGCTCTGCTCCCAGCTCCAGGTCCCTCTCTGCAGCGCTGATAAGCTTAGACAGGAAGCTGAAAGTCTGCTGTCAGCTGTCCTAAATTTACAACCTCTTCCTAGTCTTTTCAAAAAGAGAAGTTGTTTTCAAATACTAGTATTTGCATTGGTGTAAGTAACAATACTATATTAAATGTTAACATTCTGGTCTCCTTTGAGTCTGTTTATGGAAACCAAGGTAAGATGTTGGTGAACTATAGAATCATTCTGAAATTCTTCAGAATAAATTCAGTGAGTGAGCAATGCAACCTGAGGTGTGTTTGTCACTGTGGAGACTTAAATGAGATAAAAGAAAACGCCAGTGTCTGCTCTGTCGGAAAGATAAGCAATGGCTTGAGCTCCTGAGGAGAAACACAGAATTGTGAGAAGTGAGAAATGACTGGCACTTACAAAAGGCTTCACTCAAAACCAGATCTGGAGAGAGTGAGTCTGTGAGCAACTCTGACCACAGGAGAGCCCCAGCAGGCAAGTCACCTTAGTGCCATTAACCAAGATCTATCTACATACAACAGGCCTGGAGCTTGACAAACAGGCTAGGCTGGCTTCCAGAGAGTCCATGGTGCCACCCACCCGCCTCTGCCTCCCCAGCATGGGGACCACAAGCAGACACCACAACACCCAGACTTTTCCTGCACAACTCTAGGGAGAGGCCTAAGGGCCTCACAAGCAGATTACCACTGTACCATCTCCCCAGCCAACCTGTCTGGTGAATTTCTAATCTAGTTTCTTGGTTCCCTGGTGCTGGGAAAAAAATGCTGTGGGGTATGACGAGGGTATCTAGCCCCTGTGAAGACACATCAGTCCCGTAGGTTCCTGTCAGTGTCACTATGCTGACTGTCTATGGTCCCCATTACACGATAAGCCATTTGACAGTCAGGGCTAAGAGTAGATAAGGACCACTGACCACAACGGTGGCTTCTCTTCTGCTGGAGGATCACATAGGCTGGCTGCAGACTTGGGATCTAGAGAACTCAGAGCGGACCAGGAAGAGCGTCCCGCATGGTGAGGCTGGGGCCTAGACTGAATGCCACTGTGGGAGGCCCTGCTTGTCCAGCGACCGGCCCCTCCCTGCAGTTTCTCTCTACATTCACTGCATTAGAACTCCTGGCAGGTCGAGCTGACCTCAGTGCTGTGTGCTGCTTGGAAGTTAAGAGTTCAGTTTCTCACACAAGCTCAGCCCAGTCCTCACTGCTGAGCTTCTCCTCAGTGACTAGAGGTGGCAGATCTGGTCTCCCTATACCCTCTGCTGAACCCCAAATGGGGGCAAGCACTGACTCTTAGGAACTCAGGTTACTAATTCCTTCTCAGTTTGTCTCTGCTCTCCTCTCCAAGAACACGGCTATACTGACATAAGCCCTCATCATTCGCCTGAACTCTCACCACAGATCAGAATTAATTTCTCCAAGTCCAGAATGAGCAGTCGACACACGGGTCTGCGCATGCGTTCAGTCAGGAGCTTCCCATCCTGAGCGAGAACGGCTCTGGATCCAGCCCTAGCTGTGCGGCTGCCCCCCTGCGTCTGGCCTTTCCGTGGGCTTCCCAGGACTCGCTCCAGCGCACCTACCTGCCTTCACTGTCCTACAACCATGCCCTGAGCCTCTGCCTTGAGGCTCTACACCGTTCCCCTTGAGTGTAAACCACAGCAGCCTCGGGAAATGCCCTGTCAAAGTGTTGGGCTGGGTTCTCTGCGTCGTGAGGTCAAAGTGGCAGCAGGGTCACCCTTGCTGACGTTAGATACCATGGTGCCATGCCACCCCCCAGCTTCCTTGGACAGGCCTGGCCCATTGCCCTTTAATGGCCCTTTGCTGCCTGACACTGTCCTTCAGGTTGACCTACAACACACTCCAGAAAGTAGCCCATATCAAATACAGAGACAGCGAGATGGGCAAGGCTTGCGTTGTGTGCTATGCAAATGTTACACAATGAAATGTTACTTCTACAATAAAAAGGCTAGTGTCATTTTTATAACAAGTATCAAAATATAACAACAAATCCCATGTTCAAAACAATTAGTTTTGTTATGGTTTGGGTTGGGGTTTTTTGTTTCTGGTTTTGATTTTTGAGACGGAGACGCATTATCTACCCCTGGCAGGCTGGAAACTTGCAGTCTGAAGCAAGATGGCCTAGGATTCACATAGACCCAGCTGCCTCAGCCGCCCAAACACTGAGATTAAAGGTGTGTCCAACATATCTGACTGAACTAGCTGTTTACCACATTCACCTCAGCGAGGCTTAGCTCACCTGAAGACGGGGATGTTGAGATTATTGCCCGAGGCGATGTACGGCGCCTTGATGTTGTGGCAAAAGAGGATGAAGGTGAGCAACAGGTAGTCAATGTGGGATCTGTGCACCGGCAGAAACAAGAGCGGCAGGTTCGTCTAGGGAGAAGGAAGTGGCAGTGTTAAGGCTCAGGAGTTAAGGTGCAGTCCTACTTTGTTTGGTTACTGTCATCCTTCACTGGCCAATCACTGACTCGCTCTCTCCCAACAGGCTCCAGTAATTCCTCAGTGCCTACACAGTACACATAAGCTCCATTACTACAACAAAGAGACCGTGGGGGAGAACACGCAACAGTTCAAGTTGACCCACACCTCTGCTGAGGAAGAAATCGTCATAGAAACCATCATGGAAATGAGCACAGGGTTCTACAGCCAGGCGGGCTGATCTTCCCCTCTTCCGCCTGTGCCTTTAAGTCACCATGTATAAAACAAGATGGTGAGACTTGGTGTTCAGAGTTGTTGCAAGGTAAATTACAAAAGAAGTACTACACATCTTTGATAGGCCCTGCTGGTTTCCACAAAGGGTGTCTGGGGGTGGGGTGTTTCCTAATGGGTTCAAAGGGCAAACAGCACAGAGGCGAGACTCTGAACAAGCTCCAGCAGTGCCCGCCACACACGGGAGACACAGCACGATGGGACACAGGACCCACACCCGGGGAAATGGAGTGACAGGGAACAGAAATCCTACCTCAGTTGCAGCCTTGACCATCTCGAGTTGACCCTTGTGAATCTGAATGTTCCAGAAGAAGCTGTTGAAGAGCTTTAGTAACACCCAGCCAGTCAGCCTGACAGGAATAAACACATTTGAATCTGTATGTATATAGACGCTACCACCCAGAAGTACTTGTAAATTTAATTTTAAATTGAAATCTGTAAAAGTACTTGTAAAAAGTATTGCAAATTTAAAAATACATATGTGTGTGTGCACCTGGTTATCTGAACTGAAAACTGGGCATATGGACTTAAAGCAGACACCACTCACAGAAGTCTCTGCTGGCTCTCAACTATGAACACATTTTTCTCTAGCAGCACTTAAGCACTTCAAAGGCGAGTAGCCAGGCTAACTTAGTGACCAAAAGAATCCTTCTAACACTCAGCCCCTCCGTGTCAGACATGGACATGTAAGGCTTGACTCGGCCATCTGAAGAGAACAGGGGACACCCATAACAGAGCTGCCGCCACCCATGGGCATGGGTAAAAGCAGCCCGAAGCCTCTGTGTGCCCGTTCACAAGGGCGCATATAGATTTACCAATGGAACACATGAGTACCCTGTTCACAAGTCTTCCTTGGTGGAGGAAAGGAAAATCCCACAACTCCAATCTACTTGAAGGAAACAGGCTGGCTCGGGCCTCAAGCGACCCTAGTCTGAAATACCTGATCATCCCTGGGGAGACGGTGGCGACCATCTCCTGGAGGATCTTCCTGGCTTTCCTTTTCACCTTCTGGATGGCTTTGGACTGCTGCTGGGCAGATCCATCTGGGTTCAACTCCGCAGCCACTTCAGCAATTGCCTCTTGGACTCTGATTTCAACATGAAAGTCAGACAATGAAACAGACTCCATGTAACAGGACATACTGGTATTTCCCAAACTACAGCTATACATGAATATGTTGGAAAAACAGAATAGAATGTTCGTTATCTTTAGTATGCAGAAAATGCATGTTCTCTTTCATTTATAGTATAGCAGCCAGAGAGAAAATACAAGTTGGGACCATCAGCCAGGGTTGTCTATCAAAACTGATGGGCAGAGCCAGGAGAGACGGTTCAGTGGTCAGGAGTATGTACTATTCTTGAAGATGACCCGAGTTTGATTCCCAGCACCTACAACAGGCAGCTCACAACGGCTCCAAGGGATTGGACATTCCTATAGCCTCCTCCTATAGAGACGCACACTCCTACAAACATACATAAATAACAGTAATAACACCTTTCCAATGGAGGGGCATCCTAAGCCAAAGGCTCCTTAGAAATCTGGCCATATCTAAGAATTCACTCTGAGTGACTGCTGCGGGACTGAATGCCCCAGTCAGTTACACTTTAGCAAAGCCAGGGGGGCGAAGGCCGTCCTGTGTACATAACTCACAATGGAGCACATACTCAAAGAACACGCAGACTTCATGAAAATGGATTGTGCCATCTAGTATGTAACCCAGTATAATAAACAAGGTAAAACAAACTGCCACCAGAAAGTCAGAGTGATACATGGCTTTCCTTTAGCCATCATAATCTGCCACTTGCTTATATTGCACCTCACCAGAACTGCATGCAAAGCCCTAAGAAGCACTAAGACAGACGTGGTGTTTACTTTTTATTTTCTCCTTCTGAACCAACCAGTCATTTTACAAAGGCAGAGCTCGACACTGAGCCGTAAGAATGTGCGGCAGAAAAGGCTCGTCCCACCGCCACCGCACTTACGGCATGGGCCTATGATGCTTCTCTAGGTATCTAATATGATGTCGCTACTGTCAACTATTCAGTCGTTCGTGTAACATGTTTTCCTGAGTTCTTACAGTGTCCAACACTGTTGGGGTTAGAGCCATAGCTCTCCACAAAGCTACAAACAGACATTATGAATTCCAGGTTTTCAGTCACCCCATCTCCGGCCTCTAACTCTAGCTATACCTCTGAGGTGGGCCACTCACAGGAGGCAGAGAAGAGAAACTCTCACGCAAACTCCATACTGTGAGGCTCAGAAAACCACCCCTCAAGCATGGAGCGAGGTGAACTTCTTTAAATAAAAGTAAATGGAAAAGAAACTACCCTAGGCTTCAGAGCTCTCCGTGATCTCTTCTGACCTAAGACAATGGAAGGGGCTCTCTCTGGAATTGCCTTATCTGACAGAAAACTTCCCCCCACCCCACGATTATCTGAAACGTCTAGAACCCTGATAAGCATAGAGGGAAAGCTGCCACCTGGGACGAAAAGAACAGACAGCGTCAGCTGACTTCATCTAGTCTTCTGAGGGAGGCTCGCAGCTACTTGGGCAGCCTAATCACTCTGTCCCCAGTGAGGTTCCTTCCATTGCTCATTTTCTCCCTCAGAGAGAACTCTGTCCCGGCTGTTATCTCTCCCCAGCTCACTCATGATCCACTAAAGTTACTTACTGCAACTTAAAATCATCCACAGCGCCTCGTTCCCTTTTCCCTGAGGCTACTCCAGTTTCTCACTGCCTCCTTAGACAGTGACTTTCCTGGGGTCGGTGCGCATTAATGAGCCTGTGAAGCTCCTTCCCTTGATAGTCTGCTGATGTCTGCCTCCCTCAAAGATAAACAAGTTTCTCAGAGAGCAAAAATCCGAGACTCTAGCAATGGCTTCCTACTGCACGGGCTTGGGTCTAAGTCCTCAAACCAAATACTTCTCTTTATGCTATCAAAACAGAAAATGGGTTGCCGCCAATATCGGTATGACAGAAAATTGAATGGGGAACCCTAGGCACATGCATACATGTCTCTAACACTGGATTGTGACTGCTTCCACGTCCTAGAAGCCTCATCAGTACACAGTCCACAAGCCAGGACCACCCACTCCAGCGGCAGTCTTTCCCCGCCTTCCACTCTCCTGACTTCTGTGACTCAATACTTAATGTTCAGAAATGCAAGCACTGCCCTCGAGAGAGAAGCAGAGAAACCAACAGAAGAGGCTTAATTCCCACCCCCTCCCACGGCCACATCCGCCCTGTCCCCGCTTTGTCAACAGTGGCCCCACTCTTACCTGCTGCTGCTCAGTACATTCTCAGTAACACTGGTGGCAAACATGCCCTTATGGACGTCTCGCTCTTGAACAAAAAGGATGTAAGACAGCCGTCTCGCCAGCCATCCTCTGTGCCTATAACACACACACCATGTCAGTGAGCGCTCCAGAACACCTCTACTACAGAGTGGTCCTCCACCCACAGAAAGAGTTTCAGGTCATTTATTCCAGCCAATGGCTCTAGAGCCATTTTGACTCAAAATGGCCCTATGCAGCCATTTTGACTCATAATTGTTTTCGTATATTCTCAGGTAAAATTGAAACCTAGAAATTGCTTCTCATGCTTAACTTGTTGCTGAATAGTAACCCAAAAGAAAAGTCTGACTTCATCAACAGCACCACGGAGACAAGTAAGTGTGATGTTACCCATTAGCTGTGTGTGCACAGGACAGATAGAGGTGACAGACAGGGCACAGTGATAGCTATAGGTGACATAAAGTAAACTTGGAGGTCTCCTCCCAATAGGAAAGGCAATTTTTGTATTGGAACATTCTTCCAAGACGAGCACTGAGTCTCACAGTAAATTAAAAGCTAATCAGATCAGACATCTGGCTTCTCCATAGCTGCATTTCCCCAGTGTAAACACACAGCAGGTCTATCTAAGGGGAGTTCACTCTCTCATAGGTGATGACGACTGCATGGTGATTAGCTGGGGTACAGAGATGCACTTCAGAATCAGAAGCCGTGAATCTCACTGTGTGGTGATTAGAAACCACGTATGATAATGGCATGTGGTGACACTGTTGTTTCCTCCACCATGACACTGTTGGCACACTGCAGACGTGAGGTCAATAACTCTGAACTCTGAGGTCAGTAACTCTGGAACTGCCTGTGACTAGTTTGCTCACACGGCTTCTGATTCCTCCATCACTCTCCTCATCTCCTGAAAGCTTGGCTCTCTGCTGCATTCAAGCCCAAGTCTGTGTTCAGTGAGCCCTTCCAGATGGTTGTTACGATGTGTGCTCAAGCACTCCCAGGAACCCACGGAGCGTGTGTGGAGGTGGGAGTGTGCCTGAGTGAGCGAGCACCTGAGAGCGCCTGACAGGAACAGCACAAGCAGGCATGGGACCAGCCTGCGCATGTGCAGCACAGCGCCTGTCCTGCTTATAAACACATTTAGGCTTTGTCAGCTAACACACAGGCAGCCGGAACGAGTAACGAGTGTGGGCCGTTGCCAAGTCAATACAGTCAATGCTTCATAAACTGTCTTAAAAACTGTTCTAAATAGGAATACCAGACAAAACTTTTAGCTTCATACATAAAATGTCTATTTACATGAAGAAGAAACTGTTTCTTTACATGAAAAGTCACAGTCGTGTCAACTAAAAAACGAGAAATAAAACCTGACTTCATATAGCAGTCTCTCCTCTCTGCTTTGCATTGACACAAAGGCAGGGCAGAGGAACCTGAGAATGGAGAGAAGATAGATCCGTGGTCTTGGGCTACAGTTCTCTGACAAAAGCAAGCTCCAATCCAGACAAGCTGGCCTCATCACTCTCAGACAAGACCCTCTTCATGTACTTAGGGCAGGACCACGGAGGACAGAATCCAAGAACTGACTTCCTGGATCACCTTTCACAGAATTTTCATGACCAAGAACACCTCTTACCACCAGCAATGAGAGGCCCTAGGTACTCTAACAACTGTAAGTCCTGCAGTAGTCTTGGCTGCTGTTTCTCTTGCTTCAGGAACTCTTCCTTATCCTCTAACTTTAACTTAACGGAAAACAAAGGCCTCTTTCTCTGGCACCTCTAAATCCCTGTATACTTGGATCTGGGAAGTCAGAACTCACTGTTTTAAATGATCTTCAGTAAGCAAATCTAGGAAGGTCTAGTGCAGGGACGGGCCAACAGGGAGGAGACATGGCGAAGGGAAAGAGAGAGGTGCATCTGAGCGTAGTATTGTGACACACACCATGACAATACAATGAAGGCCGCCATCCTGTAGTGGATGCACACTCACAAAGAGGACATCGACTTAGTACAGACATGATCCAGTACTGTGTTTGTATGTGGCTACACACACATGTCAGCAAACACACACACACACAGCAGACACACGCACACAGTCAGGTGAGTGCACATGGCAGACAATGGACTCTCCTTGTCTCATAGGTTCCAGAAACCATAATCAGGAGGTCATCAGGCCAAGCCAGTGGTTCTCAACCTTCCTAGTGCTGTGACCCTTTTACACAGTTCCTCAGGATGTGGTGACCCCAGCCATTATTTCTTTGCTACTTCATAACTGTTAATTTTGCCACTGTTATGAATCATAACGTAAATATCTAATATGCAGACTGTCTACCTGTTCTCGTTAGTTTAATGCAAACACTATTAAATAGTCTCCTGACCCCCAAGGGGTCACGCACCACAGGTTGAGAACCACTGAGTTAAGAACCTTCCTGGCCACATTTATCATTTTTTTTTAAATGTGAAATAGTCCCAACATATAAGACATTCAAATCTGTATTTCCTGTCAAAGAAATACTCCCTACTTCTTAGCAACAGTTAATCACATGCATATGTTAAGAACCCCACAGGTGGCACATTCACCATGGGAGAGCTGCAGTCACCCTGACAGGCCTCCCAACGCTGTCCTGCTTCGGATGCTTAGATGCAGGCCCATGTATGAAGAGCTCACACTCTATCCACTCCAGAAAGCACAGGTCCCAGTAAAGCACACTACCCAGCGTTACAGAGCTTAACTTCTAGGACTTATTACAAGTATAAGAAATGTCTTTTTACCTTGTGTGCGTTTCATTGATATAAATAACATTCCGCAAACCCAGAGATGGGATACTGGGGTTGAAAAACCTTTCCTATAAAAACAAAATGAATGCACACATGAATTCACAGCTGATGCGATGGTCAAGAATTCCACTAACGTCTCTAGAAGACGTTTAAAATCCGAGCAGAAGAGTTAGGGGTTACTGCTTAAAAACTTACAGAATGAAGAAAATACATGTTTTATTGAGCAGTACTTCTTATACTTCAAAGATAGTCACAAACTCAAGTTTAACTTTGAAACCCTAAAACCAAAGGCAATGGTATTTCTTCCTTCCCACACCACGGTGCCCTCCATCCCTAGAGAGCGGGGACCCACAATCAGCTTCCATCACAGAAGTCACAGCTTTCAGAGTTCCCCAAATACAAACTATCATCCTAAATACCACAGTTACTCGCGGGCCCCTGGCCCACAAGACACACGAGAATTATTACCATTGAATGAGTGAGAAAACTGAGGCTGCCAAAACTTGAGTCAATCTCAGAGCTCTCTATTCCCTAAAATGACTGGCCAGTTAATACCAAAAAGTACAGCTACCAGTCACTTTACAGGTGATCCTTATCAATGTGAGCAAGATCAAAAAAATCCAAAAATAAAAAGTGCCAACAAGATATAAAAATCACTTAATCTCTTTACAGAAAACTGGAGTTTCAAAAAACAGAGGCAGATCCCAAGAAGTATAAAAACATTTACTAACAAATTGTCTTAAATGCATGGAGGAACTGCAAGAAGAAAGTAGTTTCATCCTCTATCCCTGCTGCACAGAAAGCAGCAGCCTGTTACACTATAGCCATCCAACCCCAGGCCATAGCCACCACTCCACAACAGCCTGTTACACTATAGCCATCCAACCCCAGGCCACAGCCACCACTCCACAACAGCCTGTTACACTATAGCCGTCCAACCCCAGGCCACAGCCACCACTCCACAACAGCCTGTTACACTATAGCCATCCAACCCCAGGCCATAGCCACCACTCCACAACAGCCTGTTACACTATAGCCATCCAACCCCAGGCCACAGCCACCACTCCACAACAGCCTGTTACACTATAGCCATCCAACCCCAGGCCACAGCCACCACTCCACAACAGCCTGTTACACTATAGCCATCCAACCCCAGGCCATAGCCACCACTCCACAACAGCCTGTTACACTATAGCCATCCAACCCCAGGCCACAGTCACCACTTGACAGTAATTCCCTGTGCAGCTCTAGTTTACAATACACTGTAGCACTTCACTTGCAATACTGTTTAGCGAAGAACCACAGTTTAGGTATTGTTTTGCATTCAAAATTAGAATTAGGTGAGAGGCCAGTCTAAAAGGAAAAGCCACATGACCTTCTATTTAAATCTTTGTTTCTCCTACCCTCTAAATCAAAATGGCCTCACCCCTGGACTGGCAATTCTCAAGCCCCTTCAGTTGTAATGAATTCTTGCATTACAGCCCTTAGAGTTTAAAGGCAGCATCTCTAACAAGCCATTCTTTAGCAGACCTGGACAATGGGTAAGAACTGTTCAGGCTCTGCTAAAGCTTGCTAATGTTAACAAATACCTTTATGCCAGACTCAGAACTGAACCTCCTGCCAAGTCAGCTCAAGGGGAGAATTTACCAGCACAGTTAGCCGCCGTTCACACAAGTTATAAACAACCTCTGTAAAAGGCGGTTTCTGGGTCCTAAGTATTTGATCCATCTCAGGAAGAGCTCAACATCTAACACATCCCTTTAAAACATAACTCTCACCTTAGAGCAGTCGGGAAGGAAATCCTCTCTGCTAACTCACCCCGCCACCAAATGCCATCAGCAGCTCACCTTTCACCCAGTTGGCTCTTCTCAAAGAACGCAGAAGGTGGTGTGACACGCTTATTTCTCAACAAAAGAACAAAACCAAGGGTACTCTTGGGGGCCAAAAGTCAGAACCCAGCAGGTACTGAGCACTCCATCAACACTATGAACTCAAAGAAAAACTGACTCTCCCCTAACTGAGGTCCAATAACATTTAATAAATGAACAGCAATAGAAATTAAGTCCATTTCTTTACCCGAAATGTTTGGCTTATAAACAGGGGTCTCGGTTCTAAAGGAGTCAAGTCTATTAAGACCAAAGACAAAACCCACAAAACTGAAAACCCTCTGCAACAGCAAAGCATGGTGGTCCTTACCCAGCTCTGTGGCGTGCAGGAATAGCAGCACCTTCCCACGAAGGGCCTCTTCCGGCTCATAAGGCTCTCCTTCCATTTCAGTGTTGCAGATCTGAAGAAGGTAGGTTTGAACCCACAGTCAACCTAGCAAACATAAAGCAGAAATTGTGTCTAAATGGCAAACACTGTTTTGATCCTCCTGGTCTATTTCAAATAGAAGAGAAAATGACGCTGTTCTCATTGTCAGCAGTGTAACTACGCGTGCCGTGAGTGTTTTTCATGTAAGGTATCTTGTTTCACCATCACCACTTGGATAAAACTTTGGTACAGAAGAAAAAGTTGATTTTCTAAAATGTGCTCGATGCAGCATTCACAGGTTTAATCAACAGAGTTATGATGCTCACCACAATATGAATGGATAGAAAAATCGGGCATCCATATTACCCAGTGAATTATTATTTAGCCACAAAAAGGAATAAAAACCAAAGAAGCTAAGAGCTAGTTATGTTAACAATAACCCAACACACAAAAGCCAACTACTGCCTTTCTTACAAGAACAAGCTGAAAATGTGAACCTCATAGAAGCAGAGATAGAAGAGTAACCCCCGGGGCCAGAGGGACTTCTGACAGTGGGATGAAGAAGTCACACTCCAAACCCCTGTGCTCAGTCAACCTTATGCCCTTCCAAAGCACACACTACTCCCATACTCCCACGGGAAAACCACGCAGGCTTGACACAGTGAGCAGGTGTTCTTACAACAGTTTAGAAGAAAAACAAAGTATGTTTAATGACATTCTGTTACCAGGAGCATTTAAAGCCTAGAATTTGAATCACAGCCACATCACCTGACCAGAGTCAAGTCCTGTCCTTCAGATTATTCTTTAACTTTCTGTTCATTGTTTTTCAGATCCCACGGATACAATGTTCTTAAAAACAACCAATTAATATCAATTTTTGTTGAGGTATTTTAAACACTCCATGTAATGCTGAATTAGTACCACCACAAGAAAATGCATGCTTTTCAATTAGTTTAATAAACAAGTTTCCTGTTTTTTATGTTTTAGAGTTAATTTCCATTATAAAACTCAGGCTTACTAAATATAAGTTGTGTGGTAGATACTAAAAGGAAAAAAAAAATGTTTAAGCACACTACACAAAACAATGGTTACTATTTTGCCTCCATACAAGAAGTTTTATTTTTTAAATACAATTACTGCTCTGAAATTTTCCACCCATTTTTTTTTCTTCCCAGTTAATACTACCAAAAATTTTAAATCTTAGATTGTAAAAACACCATTTCTAAGAGTCGGAAGCAGTTTCTTTGATGATTAATCTCTACTTGATATCACTGCAAACATTTTAAGTGGGCTGTGATGAAGGCTTCTCGTCAACTTACCCAGTCCTCACTGGTGTGTTTACATCGGCCAAGGCTGTATTCCGATGAACTGGGCAGATAAGAAACGTCTATTGTGCCAACTGTCACTGAAGACTCCTCCATGGCAGAACGTGCAAGTCCCAAACCATGTGCTGTAAGAAATAAGCACTACTCAAGGAAGTATCCAGAGAGTAACCCCGGGCCTCAAACTGCTCATCTCCTCACAGTTCTGCTTAGTAACAAGATATTACATGAACTGACAGATTGCTAGTGTAGTGAGTAGCAGCAAAAAGCTATAGCTTGGTGGTAGAGTGCTCATCTGGCCCGATCTGTTTACATGTCTGCTAAACTGCCCTGACCTCAAAGGTCAACATTCACAGACCAGTATTTTCCGAACATACAAGGATACAGCAGCTGTAGCCTTCAGATTCCTGGGCAAAACTGTCATGAGAAGTCACTTGTAAAAAAAAGGAAGACAACTTCAAAATAAGGCACTTGTAATAATACTGGCTTGCAACGAATAATTATTTCACTTTTGTTAATAACTGAGTATCCCTGGGAGGATAGAGACAAAAACTTTTTTATTATTTATTTATGGATGTGTGTGCATGTATAGGCATATACATATGAGTGCTGGAGGAGGCCAATACTGCACATCAGATCCCTGGAGCTAGGTCGTGAGCTACCTGATGCAAGTGCTGGGACCAAACTCTGATCCTCTGAAAGATCAGCGGGACTGTTAACCACTGCGCCACATCTCCAGCCCCAGCGTAAGCTTACTTGGTAAGACATTTTATATGTATGAATGCAGCTTTTTTTAATTTTTAAAAACCTTATATCATCTTTATTTAATTATTTTAGCTGCTGGCTTCCCCCTGCCCCCCAGCATTAGATTCTTCTCTTAAAATCAAAATCCACCTTCAGTGAGAGAACACTGTTCTCTAAGAGGAACACCTGGACTCTTTACAATCCCCACGTGGATTTGCTCCGATAACTGTTTAGCCTCAAAACAACATCTGCCCTTAGCCGTTCAGCATAAGCAATCAGCTGACACCAGAGATCAGTAAAGCACCCCATCTGGTGGGAAAAGTTCTTTATTATAAAGATTCGACGCCCCCTCCCCCTACCAACTTCCGGTTCTGAATGGCCACACAACGGAGGGGGGCCGGGAGTGGGGGAGCACACTGCAGCCTGAGAAAAGAAATGAGGCGATCGGAGGAGGAAAGGGAGGCTTGTGCCAACAGACGTCCAAGCCTTGCTCCTCCAGCCCCACAGGGTTTACTTGAGGTCAAGCCAGATTTTTTTACAGGAGAGGGGAGGAGAATAAAAGAAAAGAATCCCAGAGGCTCTAAACAGCAGTGCTGAGCAGGGAAGAAAACAAAATCTGACAGTGGGCCACAGGCAGGGGCAAGGGGGCCCCTCTGGAGTTCAAGGCCCCGTCTGCACACCACGCATGTGAATTTGGACAAGTTGGTTAACTACTACGCCTTGCTTCTCCCATCTGGAAAATGGGCAGCATGCCACCCGACAGCTGTGTCCGGCTGCAGGGAGGGCAGGGGTCTCCATAGCACGCCCGGGACACTGTGGGGTACGCGGGGCTGCTGTCAGCGGGCGGTCCCTGGAGCCAGCTGCTCGCGGAGTCCCCCGCTGCCTCGGTTTCCCTCCCGGCCCCCCGGGACGGAGCGTGCTGGGATGTCAGCCCTGCTGGTGCTGTCACTGCAGCCCGGTCCCTGGAGCGATACCGTGCCCACCCATCCGGGAGCCCGGCCCACTCCAGGGGGAACCCGGGTGTCCGCCCCGGACTCTTGCAAAGCCTCGGGCGGGCCCAGGGAGAGCGGCGCCCACCCACGCACCTGACCCCGCGCTCCGGCCCAGCGGCGTCTGCAGCCGCAGCCCGCACCGCGCACAGCGCACCGCGCTCCTCTCCACCCGCCCGGCAGCTCGCGCCTGGGCGCACGCAGCTGCCAGCGCTTCGGCTCTGCGCCTGCTGCAGCGGCGCGCCGCGATGACGCGGGCGGCGCGCGGCAGTGACGTCGGGGCTGCCGGCCGCCAGGCTTAGCGTAAGGCGCTTGGAGGAAGGGGACGGTGGGGACGGAGAGCATGGGGAGTGAGCCTGATGTCTACACTGCCCAAGCTGCATGCTTCGTGCATCGGCCGGTGGGTCTGTCTGTCTGTCTGCCATCTCCCTTGCGTGACCTCAGCTAGCCTAGGCTAGCACCAGGCCCTGTCCTGTGGCGGAATGCATTCGGGCTGCGTGGGTTTAGGTACTTGTGCGTGATCTTGCCTTTTTGTATGTGAGACCAAGCTCAATTTGTGAAGAATGAAGAGGCAAGGACTGCAGAGTGCAACGTTGTGAAATGTCTGAGTGACCGAGCCCGCAACGGCGAAAAAAATGTAGAATAGACAAAGGAAGGCTTGAAAGATAACTAAAAACATGCCCATAGCTCCCTAGAACCCAAATGCCTGGGCCCAGCACATCAGACATAAACAGAGAGGCCGCTCCTCTCCCTCTGTCCCCAGCAGTTGTCCCTGCTGTGGCCCGGAGATGCTGTCCCTCTCCTGTTGTGCTTCTGCCTCTCATCCCAGCACTCTGTAGTCCCAGAACTGCTTCTCCAAGCCTTCCCTTCCACCCCATTCCTCCATTATCACAGCCTCCTGCGACATCTCAAAGATTAACCAGAGCACCATGTCTCAGGTCCTCATCCATCGGTGTCAGACTGCAAACCCATGGCAGCGACAGTGCCTTACATCAGGGTCCTAATTAATATGTTATAATAAGCACCCAGTAAATACTGGGAGCTGAGGCACAACAAGAAAAACTAGATTTCCTTAGCTTGAACTTTCCACTTCTCTTTATAAACCCATCCTACAAAGCAAATATTCTCTTCTGGGAAACAACCCCAGAGAGTAGAAGTGGCCATTCATCAAGGACCCTGCCTTGATTTAGCCTCACATGTACCTTAGCAAAAAAAAAAAACAAACATACTTCACTAAGGCTCTCAAGGAGTGTATATTGGCTACAAAGAGTAATTTCTTATCCCAAAACATTGTGAAATTTTGTGCACAGGATACAGGGGCCCTAACAACAAAACAGGCATGGAAGGAAAGCATGAAGAAAAACTTTAGATTGATAAAGAAGATAAGAGAAATGAATTAGACTGACAAAGAAATTCTAAAATGTAAGCCATATGGAAAGTGTGTCTTACATAAAACTCAGTCATAGTGACTCTTCTTGCACAAGAGTGGCTGTGCATGTGAATGTGGGTTTGCCGTGCTAAGTTCTGGTTACATAATGAAAATTGTTTTGGAAACAGGTGGCACCCTAAGCAATTTATTTTATCAGCAGAGTGATTTATAGTAACCAGTCTAGCCAGTCAAGATGGAGCAACAGGGGAGAATTTGCTGTCTTATTTAATACAAGAAAAACCAAACAGGCAGTATAAAACAGTGACATTCAAGAATCAGACATTCTGTACCTTAGGTCGACAGTCCAAGGGGAGGCACACAATGAGCTGAACCCTGTACTTGCTTTGGCTTATCACCTAGAGAGAGTTATCAGGCTTCAGTACAGAAAGAAGGAATTCAGCCAGGTTTAGGTAGACTGAAATGAGGAGATAGAATTGAGAGACTATGGGTGTCAAAGCAGGAGCAACATCAGAGTACCAGAGAGGAGAAAGCTATGTGGCAAAAGAAGCCATGGAGACCTGCAGACACAGGTTCAGGGAAGAAGAACACATAAACATGAAGTGAAGAAGAACACTCACTGTGGCTAGCACAATATGGGGACTGCTCTTGGATCTACAAGTCATAGCTAAAAGATTCTCGGTGGTCATAAAGGATGCTTAAAATGCCTGATCTTCAAAGACTCTAGAAACCTCATTATTTATGACATAAATGATCTCACCTCAGTAGCAGAGCAAAAATAGCCCTACAATAAAGTCATATTATGGTCATATTTAACAACCCTAAAAACCCAGTGCCACCCCTACCCCTTGGACAATTTCAAAAACAAGCATACAAACAAAAGACCACCAAAGTACCCAAGAATAAAGCATGAGGATGCTTACAGGGAACAAAATTTAAAATATCCTGTTCCTCACAAAGTGAGATTCTCAGTGTTTCAAATTGAGATTGTAGGCAGGCATGCAAAAAGAAAAGAAAAAAGAAAACAGGAAAGAGTGATGCACAGCAGAAATGGAGAAACCCATGAATCAAGAATGCTAGAGCTAGCAGAGTTAACAGCAAGTAGAAGAGAGACATGGAAAAAAGATTCAGCCAGATCTAGACCGGGAGAGGATGTGGCTCAGCTGGTATGTGGCTTGCCAAGGTGGCATGCGTGAAGTCGTGCACCCTGTCTCTACCACCACATAAAAGGAGGTGTGGTGATACAGAACAGACCTTGAATACCAGCACAGAAGAGGCAGAGAGTCAGAAGTTCAAAGCCACCCTCCACCATACGGTGAATTTAATGCCAGCTGGGCCACAAGAGACCCCATCTTAGAAATCCAAATCAAAGTCACAAACCTTATAAAAGCATTGGGATTTTTGTAAACATATAAACACATACATACACACCTGTGATGAATTCACAGCAGGTTAAATGTTACCAAAAAGTAAAATAAATTACTTTAAAACATCGTGTCAGAGCTATGTGGAACACAGCACTGGGGAACCAGAAGTAAATAATGAACAGGGACGGCATCAGGGGACTTGGGTGGGTGCATGTGATTGGTGTCCCTGGAGGGAGGAGAAAGATAAACACTGAAAGAATTCATGTCTGGAAGACCTAGGCTGTAAGATATGTCACTGACTTCCAAAGAAACAACAAAATGCTATATATTGAAATCTGAACCTACACAAAGGAGTTACAGGATCTTAAGGACCCCCAAAGTATTTTTTTATTAAAATTACCTTTAAAAGATAGCAGACTGCTTACAACAAAAATAAAAACAATATACTGTGCAGTTAATAGCATATATAACTAACGTGTGACCAGAGAAGGAAGTGTAACCAACAGAGACAGAAGGTGGAGGAGAAACGACGGAAACTCAAGTCTTACTCAGACCAAGATCCACATTTTCCCACTATTTGCATTGCCTGTTTAATAGTCCGTCTTTAAAAGGCTTCCTTCAGTGATCTAAACGAACCTGAGGACATTTGTTCCAGTTGCTACTGATCCACAAATGTACACTTCCCCACAAAAGAATAGCACTAACTGAATTCAAAATCCAATCATGTAGTCGCCATGGCATTGCTTGATTTCAAATATAACAATTATTCTAGAAAGCTTTATTAGAAGAAATCATTTGAATGATGAAGAGGTCCATGATTTTTTTTTCTCCTCATCTTTTCTCCAGGCTCCTTTTGGGTATTCAATTATTCAGTAAATATTTATAAAGCTGCTACTTTATGCCAGGCACTCTGCTGTAAATATGGCTTTAACAAGACAGTACAGCTCGTTCTCAAGAGTGTATAGTCCGGTATACTTACTCAACTCCTGTTTAATAATTGTTCCCCAAAAGATTCAAATCGGCTTCTAGCTCTTTGGCTTGTGGCTTCTAGGATTCCCCTAGTCTCTCTCCCTGAGAGAGCCGCTGCTTTAATATCTTTTCTTTCCCTCTGATTTTGTTCAGGGTGATCTTTTGCCAGGCTCTGAGAAAGGAATGAAACAAGGTTGTCTAAGCCAATTATGATAATCTCATTCCAGAATATTGCAACTGTTGCTGCAGCCAAGATGATCACGTGACCGAGTAGTCCAGGGCAATGTGACCTAAAAGAAGAGCAGCTGTGAGGATTGCCCCAGCTCTGCTCTCCCAGTTAAAGGGACAACAGCAGGCATTGCTGCTTCCCTGCTTCCCGTTCCAGCTGATGTCCGGATTCCATCAGGTCCCCACCTATGTAAGCCACTACCATGTGACAGGATTCTGTCACTCTCCAGCCAAGGCACATCTGCTTGGACTATAATTGTAGGCACGTTTCTTGCTGCTAGAATGATTCAACCACTTGGAAAAATAAACAAGCCCATAGAAGAGAAGGACTTTGGAAATCAGCTTCGCCAGCCTAGCAGGCTGACGGCTGGCAGTGGAAGGGGTGGGCTCAGTGTCTTTCAGAAGCTACCCTAGGCCATAGGGGCTGAATATCCCTGACTCACTTGGAACACATGCATCACACTGCAAGGCCCGCACTTTCACTGAAACTTGCTTCATCACTAAATGGATAAATAGATTAAGTTCCAAATAAAGCCAAAGGAGGGTTTTCCCGTATTAGGTCTGATGTTGGCTGAAACCCTGTAACTGTCTGCACCACACCATTCCTTTGGATTGACGCATCCATCGAGTATCATTGCTGGTTTAAAGAATCGCATTACCAAATCTAAACAGTTCTGAGCATCAAGTAATGACTATTCCGACGCCTAGAAAATTCAAGAGCCTCCAAAAAAGCTGCATCATGAAAACTGGGCCCAGACCAGAGCTCCAAACCACTTACCCGGCTTCAAACGATACTTTTTTTTTTTTTTTGCAAGTTTTGAGGTGCACAGAAGAGTGGCTGATGGTAGTGTAAACTTCTGCTGCTTGGGCGTTAAAGCAAGCTTGGCTTCAGTTTAAGGAAGGACAGAGCAGGCAGCAGGCCCTCCAGGATACAGTGTGTCTTTGGAGCCTCAGGGAAGGCTCACATTGTAGAGCTTGTCACAGAAGAAATAGAACTCTTAAAGACACCCGGGGCCCAGGAAAGGATGAGGAGACTCAGAAAAAAAAAAAATGACCAGGGCTTCTCCTTGGTCCTCCATGAGACATGCATACTCAGGTAAGGAACAGAGGTAGAGTTCTAAAAATGCTCACTTTTGAATTCTGGGCAATGGATTAATTCAACATTCCCTCGTTCACAACCCATCAGCAATCTGTTTTGTACCAGACATCTCACCAAGTATTGCTGGCAGAAAAAACCGATAATGTCAGGCATGGATATGGTCCTGGCAAGGGAAGAGACTAGTGGATCTTGACACAGAGTGGGAAGAGGGACAAGAGAAAATAAGAAAGAAAATAAGGACTGAAGATTCCACGTCACAGCACAGTGAGGAGACCAGCCACATGATGGTCAGGTCACTGAACTAGATCTTACCAGGCTGGAGGGTCACTGACGGTGGCACCTACCCTGATAAATAGCAGGTTCAGGAATGGAGCTGCAGGGCTTTGCTTACTGGTCCTAAGAACGAAATCAGAATCATTTCTCTGGCCCTGGATAGAGACACGACATTCTAACCACAACATTTCTAGATCACACGGTTACTATCTAGCTTTCTGATAGAGAACAGTTGCATTATTATTTTCTCCTCTATTAAGAGATAATCCAACTTGGGCATTATGGCATATTATGTAATCTCAGCCTTCAGGAGGCAGAGGCAGAAGGATTGGAAACTCAAAGTCACCCTTAGCTACATAGTGGGCTCGGGACTTCCTGGGCTGCCTAACCCCTATCTCAGAATAGATAGATAGATAGATAGATAGATAGATAGATAGATAGATAGATAGATAGATAGATAGATAGAAAGAAAGAAAGAATATGGTGGAGTTTGCATCTCTTTTACCTTGTTAGATTACTTAAGAGCCAACGGACGGGTAGGGCTACACATGTGCGCAATCTCGAAGGAGGACAGGCAGTGGCCTGGGAGCCTCGATGTTCTCAGGGAGAGAGGGAGGAAAGAAGGAAGGAACGAACGATCGAACGAACGAAGGAAGTCAGTTCATACAGACAGGCCCGTCAATGTCCTGGACGTGAAAAACCCTTTGGTAAGATATTTGCTCCTGAAACTTCCAGACTGGAGAACTATCTAAACAGTTAGGTCAGCATAGAGTTAATGTGGCTCTCGTCTGCTCCATGAAACCAAAGTATTTTCCTGTTTGATCATCTCTCTGGCCTTGTCTGCGCTAACCCCAGGAGAGCCTTGCCTTCCTCTGAGCCATCTCTGGTCACTGTGCTCTGACAGCACCTCCTGTAATCTCTTCTGCTCACCTTCTACACAACACACTTCGTCTCACCTAAATTCAGACGAAGACCGTCACAGAGCTGAGAATCTTAGGTAGAGGCCCGCACACTTACCCATGGTGAAAACTACCTCCCCTGGAAAGGAGCACAGAGAATCCCTGACCAGGA
Source organism: Mus musculus (assembly GCF_000001635.26). Classification (NCBI taxonomy): domain Eukaryota; kingdom Metazoa; phylum Chordata; class Mammalia; order Rodentia; family Muridae; genus Mus; species Mus musculus. The sequence goes on from NC_000085.6 coordinate 55,105,627, forward strand.
ACCAAATGAGCACGGCACACCCAGAGGGAAGTCAGAGCCAGAGAACTGTACCAAGGCCAGTCTGGACCGGGGAGGTGCAGAGGAGGAGTAGAAAGTCAGAACCAGATGAATAAGCCACAGTAAGAAGTTTGAAATCTTAAAAATGGTCACACGTGCCATGAATAGTATGGTGGAGTTTGCATCTCTTTTACCTTGTTAGATTACTTAAGAGCCAACGGACGGGTAGGGCTACACATGTGCGCAATCTCGAAGGAGGACGGGCAGTGGCTTGGGAGCCTCGATGTTCCCAGGATCATGCCTGGGGCAAGCTGGCAGTGCAGGAGTTCGTGGGCAGTAGGTTTATTTTGTAAGCTCCCTTTATCCAGCACTTGCTACATGCCAAGCACAGTTGTAGACACACTATAGGCACTATCTCAGGCTGGCCTCTCAGCCATGGACCAAGAGGGAAAACAGTTCATGCCAGAAAGCATGAGAGTAGGACTTTCCCACAGAGAAGCTCTTAGATCCAGGGATTGTTGAAACAGCCAAAGGCTTATGAGGCAACCAGAGATTAGCAAGAACACAAGCTATGCTCCCAAGGTCTGGACAGACAGAGTCAACTGTGACAAAGGAAGCAAGCTGCCAAGAGGAACCTAAACTACAGAGCCACCACCCAACAAGGGGAGCGGAGCCTGCCTTGCCTTTCTCAACACTCTAAACACCGTCCAGCCTTCCTATGAGCCAAAAACAAGCTGCTGCGGAGCCTGACCCATCATTTCCCCAATATACAGTGGACAGCAGGGAAGGAGGCAGAAAAGATCTGATCCCAAATATGGAAATGAGGGGACCCATCCTTCCCACAGCCCCACAAGATAGGAACTCCTTATAACTCCAGATGGGAACACTGAGGCACAGAGTGACATTCAGGTGAGTGTAGTTAAGTGGCACGATCCTCGTGTGACTCCGGAACACATGCCCCTAAGTCTTGCATAGCCTGGTAGCAAGGGCTGGGATGCCATGTCCTTAGCCTGAGAAAACAGATCCTTTTATGAAGGCCTCCACCTGAAAGGCACAGAGCACTGTCACTCAGATGAAGTTAACTGAAGAACTGAATGGTTCACTGGGAGATGAGAGCTCCCCACCCCCAACACACATATACACTCACACATGCACACACATGCAAACACACATGCATACATACACTCACACACATGCACACTCAAAGCCACATATACACACACTCAAGCACACACACAATTTTAGACACATGCATGTTGTGGATAGCCCTGGTTCTGTTTATATGTGGATGCTAACTCAGCTTCTCCAAGAGGAGCTGCCTGGAATGAGGAGGGAGGACTCCATGTGACCCTTCTAATGAATAAAGGAACCAATCACTGGGCAAGTAGGTGGGACTTCGAGATCTGACAGAGGACAGTGGAAGAAGCGGGAGAGAGAGGGGTTTTTGGATGGGGACAGCAGGAGCGCAAAATGTAACTACAAGAGGCCCCCAGATTAGATGGTGAATCCTGGTAGATTCACCACCAGGGAATTTATATTTAATATGGCTTACAAGATTAGGATTCTAATTGTTGCACCCAAAGATTGAATTACCATTGATTCTGAACTAAGTTTGTGTGATATTCTCCTTCACCCAGTGGCTCGACTGGGTTCCAGAGAGAAAGATACAGCAGCAAAGTGTGGGTTTGCAGGAGGTGCACCCCAAAAGGCCGTGGGAATTTTGAAGCATGGGGTTGGGGTGGTAGCGACCCACCAGTGGGAACTTGGGGAGCTGGGTAGAAAGATTTTGGAGCTCTGAGTCAGAGAAGCTCCACAAGATGAGAACAGGCCAGCCATGCCCACCAGTGCCTGGCCAGCCAGCCCACCAGAGCCTGCCGGCTTAGCGTGAATTGCATCCTTTTTAATATTTCACACTACACATGCACACACATGCACACCTCTGTAAGCAGAATGTCTGAGAGTTCTGTGAGGGCTGCAGAGCCTCTTCTACCTCTGCCTCTGCTTTAACCCTCTCTGACCCAGTTCACCCACATGGAATGTTGATTAGCTGGGTTCATTTACTGTTTATATCATTTGAGAGTGGGAATGGAACAATGCATACAAAATCATTAGCACAGAACCTGCCACCAGTGGGACACCCTCAGTGGCAGCCATGGTTATGTCTAGCTGAGATGTGCTATGGATATACCCATAGTTCTTTGACAGTCTCAAAAGATCTCAGGTGTACCTGAGCTTAAACCCCAGAAAAGATTTTTCCCCTCTATAATTTCGAAGGTCACATAAACCCTTGAAGTTTTTTTTTTCTCTGGGTTAGTCAGGATGGGCTGAGTTTCAGGGCAGCAGTAAGTGACTCCGGATTTTAAGACAACAAAGGTTAACTTGGTCACATGCTTCATGCTTGTCCACAAAAGTTTCCCCCAGGGCTGTGCTTGTGGAAGTCACTGAGCAAGCCAAGCAGAAGGAAGCCATGTACTGGCAGACACCTCGCAGATTGTCAAGAGTAGGGAAAGATATAGTGGTGAACTCTGACCTCTTCATCCACTTATCAGTTCTGTCCAAATTTTGCTAGCTACAACAGTCCCACAGAGCATGTGGGGGTGGGGAAGGAAGGAGCAGCCCGAATGACCTCCAGAACAACCAGGGACAATTCTGGTAGGACAGAGATAATGCAAAAGACCTTAATACAGATGAAGAAATGCCAGAAGGTCTAAGTAGCCAGGTTGCACACGCTAACAGAGGGCACGTCTTTACCTTGGCTGGGCTCAGAATTGCACCTCTGAAGATAACATGTTGCTTAGGAAAAAAAATCTTTTGTTCCTAAATATCGCTTAAGACTGGATCTCTGAAACTTGCCACTGTGCTTGAAAGACGCTTGGTAAGGTGTTTGGTGAAAGTCAGGCGCTTGTGGGAATGGAAGGGAAGAAAGCATTCTGTCCCCCAGAAGGATCCTAGTAGACCAGAACACCTTCAAAGGAACCGTTCTACTCTTGTATGAGTTACGGTGATTTATGGAACAACTTGAAGCCCAGGGTAAAGGCTCAGCTTGACCTGACAACCCAGACCCTCCTAGCTTCCTCTCTAGCCACTGGATGTACTTCTCTGGATATCTTCTGTCGGCTCAGTTCTTTAATTCTACCCCACACACTGAACTTACCCGACCAGGAACTTAGGCATCCAGCTAAGTTTCTTCCCATAACCAACACAACCTGAAATCCCACCAGAGATGCCTCCTGACATACCCAGAACACATTATTCACCCTTCCTCCTGCTCTAGCCTAACCATCCACCATGTGTCTGGGAGGCCAACAGCTTAGACCTGGATCCCCAGTCTAGATCTGCCACTCTCTGCCTTCCTAAGCATCCCTCTTCACATCATGCAGAACAAAGAAGACACACAGGCTATGTCAGACAAGCATCTCTCCTCATCCCTATTCCGTCTGACTACCATGTATTCCATTGTCACCTATGCACTAGTGGCTGAAACGTATTCTCCACTGCCTGTCAATGTTTGCCTTTACCGAACTCCCTAACTCACTATCCTCAGTTTCTTCTCATCCTTTCTCTGAAATTGCTGCCCTGGCCTCTTCTAGTGTTTGAATGAGAAATGGCCCCATGGTCTTGGGTGTTTGCACTCTTGGTTCCCAATGGGTGGTGTCGTTTTGAAGGGGTTTAGACAGTGCAGCCTTGCTGGAGGAAGTCCATCAGCTGTAAAGCCTTACAACCGTTCCAGTTTGCTCATTTAGCTTCAAGGCTGTGGTTGGTGATGTGAGCTCTCAACCTCCTGCTCCAGCTGCCATTCTTCCCTCCATGAGAGCCTCGACCCCCTCTGGAATCATATTCCCAAATAAACCCTTGCTTCCGTGGGTTGCCTTGGCTATGATGCTTTATTGAAACAACAGAAAATAACTAATAAAACATCTCCCAGTTCCTCAAGAAGGATACATGTGCCCCTCCTGAGCACTCTGCTCCTTCTCACAATGGAGGAAGATGGCCGTGGACTTCCTGCCTACCTCACATCCCTACCAGCATCTGGAGGCAATACAAGTAAAAAAGAGACTAGGTGTTAGGTCCAGATGTGAGCATTACACACGGTGAGTGTGAAGACGTGGACTGTCTTAGTGATGAACAAAGCCAACGCGAAGACGGGATCTAAACACTTCTGCCCAACGATCATGAAAGGACTTTTCAAATACTTACAGAAAGAACGGGAAGTGGCCAGAGAT